>NC_057013.1:6368133-6382702 GCF_000002595.2 Chlamydomonas reinhardtii | reverse complement strand
GGAGGTAAGGGAGGTAAGGGAGGTAAGGGAGGTAAGGGAGGGAAGGGAGGGAAGGGAGGGCAGCGATGTGACGTGGACGGGAAATGTGCGCGTGTTCCATTGACATGGAGGTAGGGGTAGCTTTGGTTTGGAAGACACCCAGTCCTCCATGTGTGTACTCAACGCGTCACTTGGGTGTGTAAACACCCAAGCGCCCCTGGCACCTCGCTAGCAGTCTTCCCATATCGCACCTCCCCCGACCCCCTGCACCCCCCCACCCCACCCCACCCCACCCCACCCCACCCCACACACGCACCTGCGGCGCCATGGGCGCGTCCTTGCCTGCCGGCCACTGCTGCGCGAACACCGCCGCAAAGGCCGCCTGCAGCCCCGCCGGCACGCCGCCGCCGCCCGGCCCCGTCAGCGGGGCGCGCAGCAGCCCCACCACAGGGAAGTACACCAGGCTGGCCTCGCCGCCGCCCAGAGCGCCGCCCGCCGCCAGCAGCTGCTTGGCGGGCGCCTCGCCGAAGCGCTCCACCAGGGCTTTCTGCAGGGCGGGTGGGAGGTCAGGGTGGGCGGGCGGGCGGGCGGGCCGCCGGTCAGGGGTTACACGGGGTGGTGGTGAGCGGGGGATGTGGGGAGGTGGCCCCGTGTCGTGTATGTGGCGGGGTGCACTGGGGGACAAAGCCGCACGCGCCGCGGGTGAATGCTGTGGCAATGGTCCAGCAAACCCCCATCCCATTAGGTGCTCGTGCCCACACGTCCCCACGAACACATGCCGCGCACACCCAAGACCCAACCCACTCCTCACTACTATGCATGGGTTCGGTCCAATTTGGGCTTGTACCTACAACCCCCCACCCACCCACCCACCCCCACACACAACCCACCCACCCGCAACCCACCCCCACCCACCCCACCTGCATGGCCGCCTGCGTCTTCTCCGGCCGCCTCAGCTGGCTGGGCGCAAAGTCCTGCAGGCGCGGGAAGCGGCTGCGCAGCGGCTCCACCAGGTGCCGCTCCGGGCGGCAGCTGGTCAGCAGCCGCACGTTGGGCGGCAGCAACGCCAGCTGGTGCAGCAGCAGCTGGAGCACCTTGTTGTCAAGCGCCGAGGCAGGCGCGCCGCCGCCGCCGGAGGAGGAGGCGGTGTTGCCGCCGGCGGCGCCCTTGTCGGCCTCGTCCAGGGCATCAAGCACCAGCAGAACCTGAGCCGGCGCGGAGGCAGGGGATGTGATGTAAGTGTAAAGGGCTTTTGATTAGCTAATGTCACAGTAAAGTTGTACGGTAGTGCCTGGTTAAGATCGGTCCCCAGGACCTTTCCCCGCCCCGCCCCGCCCCTCCACTCCCCCTGACCCCTGCCCCACCTGCCCCACCTGCCCCACCCCCTGCCCTCCGCCCCCCTACTCCCCTGCCCCACCGCCCTCCCCCTCCCACCTGCTGCCCTCGCGCGTAGGTCTGCAGCGGGTGCAGCAGCAGCTCCCTCGCTGCGGCGTCCGGCGCGGTGAGCTGCATCAGAGTGCCCGGGTCCAGGGCGCAGTAGTAGGGCGCCAGGGCGGGCAGCGAGGCGGCCAGCTGGTAGGCCAGAGACTTGACCACACGCACCGGGTCCTGACGGAGGGGGACGGGGAGGGAAGAGAGGGGAGGGGGGAGAGGGTGCAGGAGATAGTGTAAGCAGGTGGTGTGGGGGAGTGGCGGGTAGGGCAAAGCATCATCACTCCGAGGAACAATCCCATGACCCTTCATCAGCTGGCCCCCCGAGAGCTGTACGGCACATGGGGCCCCTAGGCGCCGCGCCGCACCTGCCGCCGGGCGTCGCTATACTTGCAGAAGTGGTAGGCGTGCACAGTAACGCCGCTGCTACCGCCGCCGCCGCCGCCGCCGCCGCTGCTCTGGCTGACGCGGCGGGTCAGGGCGTCGGCGGCGGGGCGGCGGCCGGCGGTGGCGGGCCGGTCCGGCGACTCGCCCGCTGCGGCCGCCGCCGCCACCTCCGCCGCCGCCTCGGGTCCCATGCACAGCACAGCTGTCACCGTGGACTTGCCTGCAGCGGCCGCGACACAGGGTGTGCGCCCGTAAGCTGGAACGACCTTTGCGCAATGGATTGGTGCGTGTGTTGGTCTTCAGCCAACTACCGGCATGTTGCCATTCTCGCCTTGCACGCACGCGCACACGCACATGCGCGCCTCCTCCAAATACATACACGCGCCGAACTACCCAGTGTTTGCCGCACCTTGTGAATTACATAACTCCGTTCTCCCATGAACGGCTAACCCCCACCCCACCCCATCCCCGCCCGACGACCTATGGCGATGTACTGTAGCTCGCATATGCGGCTGCAGCTTCTCCTTGCAGCGCTTCTGTTTTTTTACGGGATTGGTTCAGAGTTTACCCCCCCCCCCCGCCCCCTCACAAACACCCACCTGTTCCTGGTGGCGCCGACAGCACCGCCACCTGTGGCGCCGCGGGCTGCCCCAGCCAGGCCGCCACCGGCCGCAGGTCCCAGGCGGCGGGGTCGGCTCCGGCGCGCGCCGCCAGCGCCATCATGTCGGGCTTGCAGTCGAGCGGGTCCAGCAGGAAGCGCAGCTTGAGCTTGGCGTTGAAGGCCTGTGGAGAGGGGGGGGGCAGGGGGGGGGTGAGGGGTCGGGGGGGCGGGGTCGGGGGATTGGGGGGGGGTTTACATTCATGATTAATTAAGGAAATGGTAGACGGTAGACCATCTTAAGAAAGCGTGGAGGGTGGTGATGGGAGGCATGTGGGGGGATGCATCAGGAGGTGGAGTGGGGCTGGGCGCTACCCTGGGTTGTAATAAGTACCAGCCCAAACTAGGGGTGAGGGGCGGTTGAGGGGTGGGGGGACGTCGTTCCGTCGAGCCCGTACGGCCCTCACCCACAGCCGCACCAACGTGCAGATCCACCCACCGCCCCTGTCGGCTTGGTTCTCATAAGCACTACTATCCCCCTCCTCCGCTTGGGGACGGGACTCGCTTGTGCTCCGCAGTTTGGCTTGATGTGGTTTAGTTTGGGCTGGTATTTACAACCCCCGCCCCACCTACGTAACCAAACCCCACCACCACCACCACCACCACCACCACCACCACCACCACCACCACCACCACCACCACCACCACCACCACCACCACCACCACCACCACCACCACCACCACCACCACCACCACCACCACCACCACCACCACCACCACCACCACCACCACCACCACCACCACCACCACCACCACCACCACCACCACCACCACCACCACCACCACCACCACCACCACCACCACCACCACCACCACCACCACCACCACCACCACCACCACCACCACCACCACCACCACCACCACCACCACCACCACCACCACCACCACCACCTACCCCTCGCCCCCCCCCCTCCCCCTCCACCCCCTCCCTCCCCACCTGTGTTGATCCGTGGTTGGCGCGTATGTCGTCCAGGATCATGTCCTTGTCACTGATCACGGTGGCCTTGGCGGCGTCCACGTCAATGCCGCGGAAGATGGAAGCCACCTCGCGCACCGAGAACCCAGGCGTCAGCAGCACCAGCGCGTCGGCGCCCTGGGGGCAGGGGCAGGGGGAGGGGGAGGGGGAGGGAGGGAGGGGGAAGAGGGGGGCGAGGGAGAGCGAGGTGGTGTGCGGGCGTGGGTTAGCTGCAGTACGGTAAGGCGACATGTGCACACCCGCCGCACCTGCCACACCCTCAAGCAGTCGCAGCCTGCAACGCAGCTGCCCCCTGGCTCCCCCCCCCTGCCCCCCCCCCCTGCCTCCCCCTGCCTCCCCCCCCCCCAGCCCCCCCCCCCCCCACCTTGAGCGCCAGTGTCTTGTCGAACTCGTACAGGCACCACACGCGCTCCAGGGGGGTGCCCGCCGCGTCCAGTACCACCAGTGTGGCCTTGGGGGGGCGGGGGGAGAGGGAGGAGGGAGGAAGGGGGAGGGGTGGCCGATGAAAGGCAGGGGTGAGGAAAGGTCCAGTCTGCAATGCCGGGGAGCGCCCCTCCACACACACATACACGTTCACGTACACACACGTACACACACACACACACAAACACACAGGGCCTGCCCCCCACCTGGCTGAGGCGTATGGCTGTGCGCAGGTTGTCCAGGTCGTCCTTCTGCTCCACACCCGGGTGCTGAGAGGTGAGGCGGGGGGGGAGAGGGGGAAGAGGGCGGCAGAAGGGGGAAGAGGGGCGCAGATGGGGGAAGAGGGGGGCAGAGGGGGCAAGAGGGGGGAAGAGGGGGGAAGAGGGGGGAAGAGGGGGGAAGAGGGGGGAAGAGGGGGGAAGAGGGAGGGTTGGCCAGCGTTTCCGTCTGGACATTTGTATCCAAGCAGTCGCATGCGCGCACACCCACACCCCACAACCCACGCCAGACCTCACACCAGCAGGCCAGACCGCCCCCACCAGTCCACTTCCACGCCCACCTGGTTCACGGCGAAGATGTCCAGCCACACGCGAGTCGAGTCCAGAGCACCCTGCGTGTGTGTTTGAGGAGGAGGAGGTGGGAGCGAGCGGTGGGCAGGCGGTGGTGATGTAGGTGCACGGCAAGCACACACACACACACCGTCTGGGCGGGCTTCGTTTTGTTGGTTTTTTTTAACACACACACGAGAGGACACATGCAAGCCCCACGCCCCCCGGCCCCCTCACTCACCTGCAGGTGAGTAAACACCGCGTCCAGCAGCTGCAGGGGGGCGGTGGGACACATGAAGGTGTGTGTGTATGTGTGTGA
The DNA here is from genome assembly GCF_000002595.2 of Chlamydomonas reinhardtii. Lineage (NCBI taxonomy): Eukaryota > Viridiplantae > Chlorophyta > Chlorophyceae > Chlamydomonadales > Chlamydomonadaceae > Chlamydomonas > Chlamydomonas reinhardtii. The sequence goes on along the minus strand of NC_057013.1, from coordinate 6,377,981 downwards.
GGCAGACTCTATGGTGTGGAGAGAGCAACCCGAAGCCCCAGCTCCACAACCCCACCCATCCCAGCCAGCCAGCCCGCATCTGCCTTCCCCCTGACTCCTCCAATGTCGGCTTTTGATCCCCAATGGTGCCCCCCACCCCACCTCTGCCTGTGCTCAGCTCGTTTTTGGTGGTTTTGGTTTAGCTTGGGCTGGTATTTACAACCCCCCCCCCCACCCCCTCCTCCCCCACCTCCACCGCCCCCTACCTCCCCAGCCGTCCCGCACGCACCTGCAGGAAGGGCATGGACCAGGCGTGGCTGATGAAGTAGGCGGGTCCGCCCACGTCCGCCTCCCCCACCAGGCCGCCCGGGCCCTGCAGGTCCGGCAGGTCGGTCAGGCGGCAGGCGGCGCCGGCGGTCATGGGCTTGATCACCTCCATCACCACCTGCGGGGGGACAGCAGCAGCAGCAGCAGGACAGGAACGGGGGAGCCCGGGGGGGGGGGGTAAACTTTGAACCAATCCCGTAAGGGGAGACCGGGGGGAGGGGGGAGGGCAGAGAAAGGTGGAGGAGGGGGTCGCAGAGCAACCGGCTGGTGTTGTTGGAGTGACTGGCAGTGCAGCCGGGACCCGACCGGTTGCACACTGCAATGAAGCAGGCCCGTGCCCCCCGCCTAGGCCCCCCGCCCACCCTCTCCTCCTCGCCCTTTTGCATTGGGTTCGGTTTAGTTTGGGCTGGTACCTACAACCCCCCTCGCACCCCCCTTCGCACCCCCCCTCGCACCCCGCCCCCCCCCTCCCCCGCCCCCTCTGGTCCCCACCTGCGCGGTGCACAGCGCGGCGGCGTCCTTGCGCTCCTTGAGCAGCTTGGTGCGGAAGCGGCGCAGGAAGGCCAGGCTGACGGCGCACAGCCCCGCGTTGCGCCGCGTGCCCAGCACCTTGGCCGCCGCCACCAGCTTGCCGATGTTGGCCTTGACGCGGGCCTTGGCGTCGGGAGCAGCCGCGTCAAGCACGGAGCCGCCCGGGGGCTGCGGGGTGATGTGTGTGTGGAGGGGAGGGTGCAGGATGGGATTGGGGTGGGGGGTTGCAAGGTTGAAAGATTGGGATGGGGTGGAGGAGGTGGGTAGTGGAGTTGGGGGCAGTAATAGGATTCGGAGAGCTAAGAGGCGAAGCCGGGATCGAAGTGGGTGGGTGCATCAGGAGCCAGCACAGCACGTCGCCTGCTGTCCAGGGAGCAGGGCGGGCGGAAGGGGCGGGGCTTACCGCGGCCGTGCCAAGGGGCTTGGCGGCGCCAGGCACGGGCGCCGGAGACGACGGGGACTTGGCAGCCACTGGCGTCGCAACCGGCTTGGCAGGAGCAGGCGCCGCGGCCTTGGCCGCAGCGGCTGCAGCCGGAGCCGCGGCGGCAGGCTTGGCGGCAGGCGCCGCCGCCGGCTTGGGGGGTGCCGCAGCGGCAGGCGCAGCAGCCGGCTGCGCACGAGCCGGCGACTCCGGCCCTGGCGCCGCCCGGCCCACACTGGCCGACCGTGCGATGCTGCCCTGGGCCTTCAGCGCCGCGCCTCCCGCCGCCGCCGCCGCCGCCGCCGCCGCCGCCGCCGCCGCCGCCGCCGTGGCGCCGCCTGACGCCTTGGAAGGCATGGGCGGCGACGGCGGCGCGGGCGAGTCCGGCAGTTGTGCGGCACTGCGGCGCAGGCTGCCCATTGCGATCAGCTTGCTGGGGGAGGGCGGCTCCGCTGTCAGCGCGCCGCCACCGCTGCTGCTGCCCGGGGTGCTGTAGCGACCCGAGCCCTGCCTGGCAAGCGCCACAGCCGGGTTGCCGCCGGCGCCGCCGTTGTTGAACATGAATACCTCAGGCTGCGAGGGGCCGCCGCTGAGGCCGCCGCCGCCGCCGCCGCCGCCACCGCCGCCGCCAGTGGCCCCCAGGCCGTGTGCGGCGGCGAAGCCGGCAGACATGCGCATGCGGCCGGCGGAGGGCGCGCGGCCGCTGCCGGCGGCGGCGCCGCCACCCGGCGACGACGGCGTGTTCGTAAAGGCCATGGGGACGCTGGCGGCGCCGCCGCTGCTGACGGCAAGCGGCTTGGCGGCGACCGGGGCGGTGCGGGCGGGCGAGGCGGGGCGCATGGGGCCGCCGGCCAGAGCGCCGCCGCCGCCCGGCCCCGCGCCGCCGCCGCCACCACTGAGCGGGCCGCCCCAGGAGCTGCGCAGGCTGTTGGCGGCGGCGGCTGTGGACGGCGACGGCGGTGTGGCGGGCGGGCCCCGAGCCGACGCCGGCCGGTCCGGCCGCTGTGTGGAGGCAGGCCGTGGGCTGATGGTGGGGCTGTGGCCGCTGGCGCTGACCCGGGCGCCGCCGCCGGCGCCTGCCGCCGCTGCCGCGCCTGCAGGCATCGTGGCTAAGCCGCTAAGGCTGGCCCGTGGGTTGGCGCCGCCAGGCAGGGCGCCGCTGAGGCTGCCGCTCTGGCTCATGCGCAGTGCACTGGCCGGCGCACCCGCCAGCACGCCGCCGCCCGCGGGGGCGCCGCCGCCGCCGCCGCCGCTGGGGCCTCGCCGCACCGCGCCCGGCGGCGTCACTGGCGAGGCGGGGGCGCTGGGGGACACGTCGCCGCGCACGCCGGCCGCCCAAGGCGCCGCCGCACCCGGCCCCGCACGCCGGTTGGGCGAAATGGAGTCCTCCACGTATCCAGCCCCTGCAGCGCCGCCGCCGCCGCCGCCGCCGCCGCCGCCGCCGCCGGCTCCGTGCACGAGGTGTGCGGGTCCGGAGGTGGTGGTGTGCACCTCGGCCTTGATGCGGCCCGAGGTGGTGCGCGTGACGGTGGTGCGGGTCACGATGGTGCGGCCTGAGGCAGGGCCGCAACGTAAAAGGGGGGGGGGAAGGGGTACAATAGTGGTTTGGGTAGCTGCGCAGGGAGTCGGGCGCCCATGTGGGTCAGCGGTGTTACCCATGCCCCCCGCGCCTGCCCCAGCCGCCCAGCCGCCCAGCACTGCGGCATGCTGTGTCATGCCCCAACACTGCCCGAACGCGGCCCCCCCCCCAACTGAGCTGCCCCCTACCCACCGCGCCCCCCACCCCTCTCACCCTGGCCGTCCCTCTCCGTGCTGGTGGTGATGGCGGTGCCGGCCCGGTCAGGGATGGTCACACCCGGCGGCAGGCCCTTCAGCCCGCCTCCTCCTCCGCCGCCGCCGCCGGCGCCCCCTCCAGGCGAGGGCGGCGCAGCGAAGTTGCCGCCGCTGCCCACCCGCCGCGGCGCAGCCGCGGCCATTCCGCCGCCGCCGCCTCCTCCTCCCGGTGACTCCCGGTCTGCGCTGTCGCCGCCGCCCGCTTGCGGGTTGTGGTGCGAGAAGGGCGGCGGCCGGCGGCCTGCAGACTGTGGCCGGGCCGGACTGGCCGCGGCCCCGGGCCTGGCTGCCGGGCCGGGCGCGCCTCGCCCGGGGGATGCCGGCGGGCCGGGGCGTGCCAGGGTCCCGGCCGCCACGCGTGCCCCCCCTGGCAGCGCCCCGCTCCCCGACGTGCGCACGCCGGGGGGCGGTCCCGACAGCGTTGCCTCGTCGAAGTCATCTGGGTTGAACCACTGCGCTGAGGCGCGCATGTTGACCGCGCGGCTGCGGAGGGCGGCGCGGGGAGGGTGTGGGGAAGAAGCAGGGAGTTGGGAAGGAAAGGGAAGCGGAGGTGGGTGGGAAGGGTTGCGGTATGCGTACAGTGGGCAAAAAGAGGGGTGAGCGCCTTGCCTTGGCCGGGAGCAAGACGTGGGTTGACATCACAGGTCAGGCATGGAATTCATCCCCATGTAGTGATGCTCAGGTGTTCAGTGCCAAAGCCGGCGTGCTTGATTGCCAGCATGTGACATCGGACATACAGCGCTGAGTGCCAAAATCCATGATCATGAAGCCCCATGCGTACTTACACATGTACACAGGTGAAACCTAAGGCGTTTATGAAGGTATCACCGGCCTTGCGAGTGCGTCGCAGGCGACATGCAGGTCGCAAGACATGCCGACCGCTCGCTGCTGCTGTACCCTCGGGCCCCCTTACCCAGCCATGGTTGCTCAGGTAGATATATACACAGTCGTGGTAGATATGGCTCTGTTATGTGCCGTGTGCCCGATAGACGTCCGCAATTACACTACCAGCGACAAGCGTCTGGCGCTTGTGAACAGTACATTAGTAGATTACAGATACTGCACATGTCTAGCTTCTGTCGCCCGTGTTTGTCACTACTGGTTATGCTCTCTAGTTCAGCTTAGCTCGCGGGCCTGACTACTGCAGTGCTTGTGCTATGTCAGCAGCTAAGTATGTATAATGTGTATGGTATGTGCCACACGGAACAGCAGAGTGGCGAGAGAAAGACACTCATGCCCGCAAGGCGGCACGCAACCCCCGCCCTTTCCGGCGCCCCCCTCTCGACGGCGCTTCTTCCCCCTCTCCCTTCGCGCATGATGCCCACGTGGCATTTGCCCGCCCCACTGCCCCCAATCGACACTGGTGCGCATCATCTTATCAATAGCTGCCTATGTTAGCAACCTCCAACAATATCATGCGCATCAGAATGCGGATGTTACAGAGGGGACAGTCCCAGCACCCGAAGACGCCAAGCCATCACATGCTATCAGGAACGGATGGCACCACTTTTGCGGATAGCAAACAACAGGGGAAGTACAAGAAGTAACCCCTTGATTGCACCCACGGTGCGCCATCAGAGTACGCCAGTGCGGAGAAATGCGACGAACGCTGCGTCCTTACTTCGCTCGCTGTCGACTGTAAGGCCAACCTGCTCCCTACGGGACTTGACCAAACTGCCTTACCACTGTCACATCGCACGCCAACCTGCTCCGTTGCTGCCTCAGTTGCTGCTCTCGCCGCTGCCGCAGTGCCGCAACGTCCGCCGCCGCAACCGTGGCTGCAATTGCTCCCGCTTCACCTCTAGCCACTCCTGGTGGCCGCTCACGCATGGCCTGGCCTGGCAGGCGGGCACGGTATGACTGGATGGATCGTCAATGCCGAGGTATTCTCAGAGTGCTCCCGTTTCGTCTTCCGCAGTTTGCTACAGTCGCGCGTTCTGCGCGCCAGCCACCGTCAAGCGGGTCCCACTCCAGGAAAAAGCGTGTCCCCAGGGAGGCGCCCACGGGATGGCACCAAAACCCCTTGGTAGATTGTCGTATCGGCGCCTATGGCTTGCTGATGCTTGAAGGACAATCTATCAGGGGGGTTTCACCGCGTGCCGTCCGGGGGGTGCGTTTCCCCAGCCAAACCCGCACGCCGAGGAGGCCAGGAGACGTCGCCCCGAGAAAAATGCAGAGCGGGATACAGACTCCGCCACTTAATGTATATGTTACATGCAATCTGTTGGAGCAATAGCGCTTGACAGCAGGCTAAAACGTGCTCGTCGAGGCTCAAGTCGCGAAATTGACCGAAGCCAACATCCTACATAGGCGTTGTTTTCGGGCTTTATCGATTGCCGTCAACACAGATATATGCATAGGTGTAGTTAGGCTACTGTCTGGCCTGGTATGGCGTGTCCTGGCGAACGCGACATTTAGATGTTCGAGGTCGGCCCCGGCTCGATTCAATGCCCCCGGGTTACTCTAATGACCTTATATGTGATATAAGATGCTATAGGAAAGGTATTGGGCTGGGGACACGACCGGCCCGCAGGGCCGTGCGCGAGTGGGACCCGCTTGGCCACCGTCAGCGAGCTGCCTTCCCGCCCTTGCCCACTCCCCAAGCTCTGTGCCAGGGGTGCTTTGTGCACGCACAGGTAAGACAGGATATTCCTCCAGAAGACCAAAACAGCGTGCGTGGGCGAGCGAGTGGTGCACCGGGCGTAGCCTGGCGGGGCAGGAGGTGGAAGGCTGCCACACCACACACCCCAGTGAACTACTTGGGCCCTGCACTCGATCGACGTAGCCCGCACGGCAGGCCGTTCTACCATCGCCACGGCTACACACGCGCTAACAGCTCCACCACGGCCGCCTTGGGTGGGGGACACCCTGGAATCCCAAGTGATAGACACAAGGCTTTACATGGCGCACGTACGCCGACACTACCCTGGAAGTCCAAGCAATATGCATGCAAGGCGGCTCGCCCGCCCCGTATCCTGCGGCGCTCAGGGTGCGTGCGTGGGAGGTCACCGAGCAGCAAGTCACCAAGGCTGCTTCACACACTTGGCCTTACTTCCCCCGACAGCCAATTCCGTCTGCAGCAACATGCTCCACAACCCTCAACTACATTGTCCGCACACGGCGCCGCGCCCAACGAGGGCCACCGTTCGACATAGAGACGCCGGCGGTTAGTTAGTAGCCGGGCGCCCTACCTACCTGGCCCGCCCGAGCCTGACACTCGGCCAGCTGCGCCATCCGTACGTACGTATATACGGCAGCAGCACCGGGTACTGAGCCACAACCCCCCACACCCCGTCGGCACCTTTTGCCATGCCCGCACGTCAATATCATTCATATATTCATTCACGCCGACACCGCTGCCGCCAGGCCAAACACGGATACCGGCATGCGCATGATGTTACACATAGTGACATGAGCTGCCCGCCATGCCCGCCTCAGTTGCGCTAGCTCCCGCACTGACGCCGCCCCGCCCCGTCCGCACCACGTCAGCTGGCCCTTGAGCGCGTGAACGCCCGGAACGCGTCCGGTGTGAGCGCCCTGCGGCGGCGGGCGTCTGTGAACTCGGGCCAGCAGTCCATCAGGTGGTGGTTGTAGTCGTGCAGCTGCCACATCTCTCCCGCCGTGAAGTCCCGGCCGTCGGTGCGCGCCACCAGCACCGGGCCCAGGCCCTGCAGCTGCACCTTTGCAGGCGCAAAGCCTGTGGACGGGGTTGGGGGTAATGTTATACGGCGTTATGAGCCAGGTGCGTACGTAGGTGCATGCAGGGTAGTGCCGAGAGGGCCGGCAGGGGCATACATGAGCACCTGGAACCGAACGCGCTCGCTGAACATCAGCGAGAGAACCACCCTACTGGCGCCGCGGGGACAGCAGGCCGCTCGCCGGCAATCGAACGGGAGCAACGCGATCGAGGCACCCAAATCGAAGCCTGCATGTCGATCGTCCCCCCTCCCCACATGGCGATGACGACACGTAGGCGGCCTTGTTCCCTGACGCCTTCAAGTTACGGTTCTGCCCACACACCCACCTGACACCGTGTCGATCAGCAGGAGAACGGCCATACTCTCGTTGTGGCCCGGAGGGGAGCAAGAAGACGCCTCTGGAGCCAGCTGGAGCAGTGCCAGCGGCAGCCCCAGCAGTGCCGGCACCTCACAGCGCTGCCAGCCCGCCGGCAGCAGGCCACCGCCGCTCCCACTGCTGCTGCTGCCACCACCGCCGCCGCGGCCGCCTGCCTCATCCTCATCGGCCCGACAGCCGAAAGCGGTGGTGCAGGCGGGATACATGCGTGTGCCGAACAACTGTACGGCAGCGGCAGCTCCTGCGGGCAGTTCGGTAAGGTTGGCAGGCCGGACGCGCACGCCGGCTGGCCGGCTGGCCACAGCCTCGGCGGGGCTGCGCAGCCGCACGGGCAGCCTCCCATCCTCCTCGGCGGGTCCCGTCACTCGCCCGATGGCGCCATTGAGCTCCAGGGCAGCGCCGAGGCCGTCGAGCCGCACCACGCTGCCAGCAGACGGGCATTGCGACGGCGTGGCCTGTGGATTCACGTGGGGATGTGCCATCGTGCGCAGTGCCCGCGCGTGCCGATGAGTGGCCATGCACGCTGCTGGCGGTGCGGGTTGCTCCTGACAGGCGCGCATGACTTCGGCACTGGGGTGAAAGGACAGGGCACTGCTCCCATGCTGTTTCAGCCGGCGGGAGGGGGGGCGGGAGTTCAGGGCCTCCTTCTTACCAGGGCCTCCAACTGCCGCCGGTGGGCCTGGAACCAGCGCCAGTAGCCTGACGACGTTGTTGTGGGGCCCTCATAAATCCTGGCAATGCAGCGCAGAACCTCGACGCCGCCCGCTGCCGCCGCGCGGCGGATGCTTTCGCGATGGTCCTTAAAGGTTTGGCGTTCTATAATTGGAATGCCTTTGTAAAGGCCGAGCAGCGACTGCCAGTCGGTGCACCGGTCGAAGAAGAAGGCGCGGAGGCAGGCGGCGTCGGTGGGCAACTCGTTTGAGGCGCACGCCGCGTAGAGGTGATTTGTAGGGTCCATCTCGGAAATCTCGGAAAGCGCGTTGGACTGTTTGCAGCTTCAGTTTGGTGGCAATTGGCAAAGTTCTGTCACGTGTTCGGACAGCAGGGGCCGATGGGTCACATCCTCCACCTCACCCACTCATCTTGTGGGTGGGTCCGGTGTTTGGCAGCCCCGTGCTGGTGGGCTCCTCCAGCATCCACCTCCCTCACGACCCGGCGGTGATGGGTGGAGCGACTGCTGCTGCCGCCGAGCGCGCAAGAGGAGATGACTGATAGGGACTGATCAGGCGCAGGTGGCGGCCGCGGCGCGGCAATTGGCGGTGGAAGGCTGCCACACCACACCTCAGTTAAGTACTTGAGCCCTGCCCAGCCCGCCGGTTGTGCTTGCTTGCGCTTGTGCCCTGCTATGTGGAGCGTGTCTTTTCCCGCTTCTGATAGGGGGCGCGGCATAACCGTACACCGTGGAACGCCTGCCTTTGCCTTCTATGCCCGCGCACATGGCAGGCAATTGCAGGTCTCTTACGGTATATGGTCCTGTACCAGAAGCGGGGAAAGACACTCTCCACATAGCAGGGCACAAGCGCAGGCAAGTGCCACAGCAAGTTGTGAGAGAGGACAGCCCTGTCGGAGCTGTCAGTCGATTGTCCTACAGCGGACTGATGTGGGCTTGTTCGGTGCATGGCGCATGGGGCATGGGGCATGCGACACTTAAACAGCCAACCGCTGGCATGGTGTCGATTTGCACCACTGTTTGTATATATTGCCACAAACACCGTATTTTAACAGTTTCTATCTTGTCGGTCCTTTCGCGCCTTCGCGCCCTTCGCGTCTCCTCTGAACTCTGCTCCACAATAATCTGCGCCACAAAAATGTGCAAAACGCCGAGGTCGGCGCTACAACCATCTTGCCTGACCGGCGAGCGCTCGGAGAGCTCGGGGACGACCTAGAGCTCGCGGCAGGTGAGCCCTTGGCAGGTCCACCGCTAAGCTATATGGGCTCTTGGGGGGCCTGTGACTCGAATGGGCCCGCGCAGACGGCCAAATGCAGCGCGAACTGCAAATTGCGACGTTTGATCCGCTGATCCTGATTCCTTCCTGCCTGCCTACCTGCCTGCCCCAGGTGATAGTACAAGAAAATAGAAGTTAGGGTTAGTATAATGAAGTTCACCGCGGCGCTCTTCGTGGCGCTGGTGATGGCCGTGGCGTCGGCCACCAAGCCTCCGCTCCGGTCGCCTCGGTCGGAGGCGGGCCCCCCCCCAGCAGCGTCGGCGCTCAGCCGGACAGGCCGCGCTGCCGCAGGTCGGCGGCCCGCCCAGCCCAGCCCCAGCGGCGGCCCTGCCCCAGCTGCTCCAGCAGCCCCAGCAGCCCCAGCAGCCCCAGCTGCCACAGCTGCCCCAGCAGCCCCAGCTGCCACAGCTGCCCCAGCAGCCCCAGCAGCCCCAGCTGCCCCAGCCGTGGTTCCTTGACATGGACGTGGCACTGGGGCTGGAGCTGGTGGCGGAGAAGGATGAGGAGCCGGCTCACTGGAGCCAGCCTGTGGGTGGCGACGGTGCACTGCACGGTGTCGTCCAGGCCGCTGCTGCAGCTCATGACGCTGCCGCTGCCGCCCATGCGGTGGCTGTCCTGGAAGCTGATGAGGCCGCTGCGGCCGCCGAGGCCGCTGCTGCAGGCCCGGGCCCATCTTCGGGCAATTCGGCCGCTGCTGCTGCTGCCGCTGTCGCTGCCGCTGCCGCTGACGCTGCCGC
>NC_057013.1:6348158-6367545 GCF_000002595.2 Chlamydomonas reinhardtii | reverse complement strand
CAGCAGGATCAACCCAAATCGCCAGCGCCTCTTGTGCCTCCGCCAGCGCCTGCTCAGCCTGCTCAGCCTGAACCTGGGCGGTAGCGGCAGCGGCAGCGGCAGCGGCAGCGACAGCGGCAGCAGCAGCAGCGGCCGAATTGCCCGAAGATAAGGCACACCTCTGCGATAAGGCGCTCAGGGCGCTTGAGAAGGACGGCCAGATGGCGGAGGACGCAGACCTTGACATCCAGTACACGACCGTGCTTGGCCGCAAGTGCCCCGTGGAGCCTCCTGCCGCGCACCAGAGGAGAGCGCAGCACCTGCCGCCGAGGGCGAGGGCCGTGAGCGTCATCGTCGAAGAAAGGAAGGGGCGTGGCCTCTAAGGTGCTTTAAGCACAGGGCATTGGATGAGCATTGTGCCAGGTTAAGCTCAGCAGCAGGAACGACTCAAGCCGACGACTTTGTGTTAGACTATGATGTGTCGATAGGCCGTCGATGCAGCACCGGGCGCGGCAGGCTGCAGGCGAGTGAGGGGGTTGCGTGCGTGTACAACTGGAGCGGGAGTGGGTGCGGGCCGGCGGCTGCGTTCATCCGAGCCTGGGGCGGATGAGTGGCGGTGCGTGCGTTCATACCATCAGCTTCGGTTTGGTGGCAATTGGCAAAGTTCTGTCACGTGTTCGGGGCCGATGGGTCACATCCTCCACCTCACCCACTCATCTTGTGGGTGGGTCCGGTGTTTGGCAGCCCCGTGCTGGTGGATTCCTCCAGCATCCACCTCCCTCACGACCCGGCGGTGGTGGGTGGAGCGACTGCTGCTGCCGCCGAGCGCGCAAGAGGAGATGACTGATAGGGACTGATTAGGCGCAGGTGGCGGCCGCGGCGCGGCCATTGGCGGTGGAAAAGAGGCTGCCACGCCACACGTCAGTGAAGTACGGTACTTGAGCCCTGCCCAGCCCGTCTGTGGCGCTTGCCTGCGCTTGTGCCCTGCTATGTGGAGTGTGTCTGTTCCCGCTTCTGATAGGGGGCGCGGCATAACCGTACACCGTGGAACGCCTGCCCCTGCCATCTATGCGCGCTCACATGGCAGGCAATGGCAGGTCTCTTACGGTATGTGGTCCTGTACCAGAAGCGGGGAGAGACACTCTCCACATAGCAGGGCACAAGCGCAGGCAAGTGCCACAGCAGGTTGAGAGACAGGACAGCTCTGTCAGAGCTGTAGGGGAGTCAATGGGTGTTGCAAAGGTTGGGATCTCGCCGCCCAAGCCAGAGCCTCTGCAGGCATGCTAGATGGGAATTGAGCCATACAATAATACCAATGGGTTGCCCCGGCTGAACTTTGCGGCCGAAGGCGATAAGTCACGCCTGCCATCAAGAAAGCCGAGCGAGTCGCGGAACTGCGTTCGCCAGGGCAGTGTGTTCAACTGTTGCGGGCGCTCCGGATCGCACAAAGTGCCCAGTGAATAAAGGCGCAAGCGCTTTCGGTACTTTGGGCTCTTTCCTGCGCTTGACTCGCCCCCTGAAACTTTAATATTTTTGTGCAGCTACGTTCTTTGCGAAAAGATGTCAGGTTCGCCGACACAAAAGTGCTTTATGTATCATCGATGATTCGACGGGGCGGTCCATCGCGCCGATGTCGGAAATAGACCCAGCCCGCACTAGCGTGTTCATTGTTTCGCTGTTATACACACTATCCGATACGCTTATCTAGGCAAGCTGTATAGATAATAACTGTTGAATTGAAACACCGACAGCAATGAAGGGAGTCGCGACCGCGAGGTCGGCCACGGACCGGGGCACGGTGGGGAGATGCCTACCGCGTCCTCCTGTGGCCCGTATGATGCGCAGTATCGCGCTGACAGCGTCAAGGGGCGGCCCTCGGGCGGCAGCCCCGCAGCAGTTGGCGATGGCCTCCAAGCTCCCCCGGCCCCAGCGCGCTACCGTGAACCGGCGACAGGCGCTGAAGGTCCAGGCGGTGTTTGAGCGCTTCACCGAGCGTTCCATCAAAACTGTGATGATTGCACAGGCGGAAGCGAAGGCGTTCGGGCACACGGAGGTGCGAAAGCATGGCGCTACGTCTTCCTTTCGCGCGCAACATGCGCCGACACTGCGACTGATTGTAATTGCAACGTGTTGCAGGTCAACACTGAGCACATCCTGCTGGGCCTGGTCGCGGAGGAGAGCCTCAGCAAGAACGGCTACTTGAACAGCGGGGTCTCATCGGAGCGCGCCAAGGCAGCTGTGGAGGCGTTGTTTGGCCGCAAGCGCCCCGTGAGCCATGGCGAGAGCATTCCCTTCAGCCGTGAAGTTCGCAAGATGTTCGAGAACGCCACACACGTTGAGTTCGCGGAGCGTAGACGCGCAATGGGACCCTAGTGACGCTCTCGGAAGGTGGACTCGGCCGCGGGCAGTCCTCAGGCCAGTGTGTCACCTCCAAATCTCCTTATGAATTGTATCATAGCAGTTGTAGCACACGGGGGTCACGGTTGCGACGACCGCGGAAGCCCCTAACACCGACTGCAACATGCGGCCTTTTTGAACACGCAGGAGTGCAAGCGCTCCAACGTCAACTGGATCTCGCCCGAGCACATCCTGCTGGCGATGCTGTCGATGCCGGACTGCAACGGCAAGCGCGTCCTGCACTCGTGAGTTGGTCTGTCGGCGGCTCCGCGACGCCTCACTAGGGCTCAGCCGCAGCCCATCCTTCCGTTATCAGAGTCCTGCCTCACACCCGACAGCGCTGTTTCCCCAGCTTTCTCATTACAAGCACAGCGGTCCGATGTCAGGCCCTCAACAGCGCCACTGCTCAAGCTCTGGCCATGCCACGCCAGCGGCCGCGCATGACTAAGCGCTCCTCGCCCGCGCACCCGCACCTGCCACACACGCGCCAGCGCACTCCTCCTGCCCACACCCCCTCCCTGCCGCCCCTCTCGCCCCCACGCCCAGGTTGTCGGCTGACGTGGAGGGCCTGAAGGCCGAGGCGGGCAAGCGGCTGAAGGGCGACACGGACGCCGAGCAGGCCAAGAAGAAGCAGGTACAGGGTTCGTGCGGTGGAGGTTCGGGATGTTGGGTGTGCAGAATTGTGACTAAAACTCGCGACAGGGGGCGTGTACTTAAAGACGCGTGAGTGGAGTCGAGCGCTGCGACAGGGACGGTATCGCTGGGTGGGAGGTCAGGGGCGGAGGCACGGTGCTCCGTGGATGGGCGGTGGGGTGTGGAGCCTTCCCCAGCCGTTCGCAGCCTGTTCTGCAGCGCTCCTGCAACTTGTTTGCCCCCGTTCCGCATCTTACGACGCCCTGCCCCCCCTCTCCCCGCATCTCCCGCACGCGCTCCTGCCGGCACTTGCCAGCAGGGCGCCGCCGCCAAGGAGCAGGGCCCCAAGATGACGGAGGAGTACTGCAAGGACCTGTGCGCCGAGGTGGGGCGGCGGAGCGGCAGAGCGGCAGGAGGGAGGGGGCGAGGGAGGGGGCGAGCGAGCGGGAGGGAGCGGGCGAGCGAGCGATGGGGAGGGAGAGACGGGGCGTGTGCGCACTGGTGTGGCCTTGAAGCACTCCGGGGACCTGGACCTGGGGATATTGGGGAGCACTCCGGGGACCTGGACCTGGGGATATGGGGGTGCTGTGAGGGAGGGTAGAGGCGCCTGTGCCAGTGCTGGGGCTATCACACCACACCCCTGCCCTGACCCCTGACCTGACTACGGACCGCTCACCGCCGCCGCCCCTGGGCTGCAGGTGCGCGCCGGCCGCATTGACCCGGTGGTGGGTCGCGACCGCGAGGTGGGCCGCGTGTGCCAGATCCTGGCCCGCCGCACCAAGAACAACCCCATCCTGCTGGGCGAGCCGGGCGTGGGCAAGACCGCCATTGCGGAGGGGCTGGCGGCGGCCATTGTGCACCGGGCGGCCAGGTGAGGACAGGGAGGAGGAGGGCGAAGGGAGGGGGGCAGGGAGGGGGGTGGAGGTGGAGAGCGAGAGAGTGTGTGGGCGGAGTGGGGGGGGGGGGGTTGAAGGGGGGTTGTCCATTCCAGGAGACAAGGAGAGGAAGGGTCGATGTTTGTGGCGGCTAGCGGGAGGATGGGGGCATCAACGGGCCCTGAAGCGAGGAGTGGTCTTTTAGACCTAGCGACCTTAGGAGTGCGAGGGGACTTGACGCGCCTCCACGGCATGCGCTCTTACCCCCGCCCCTCATCCCGCCTCTCATCCCGCTCCTCATCCCGCTCTCCCCCCCCAAAAACAAAAAACACATACACACGGCCTCCCAACAACAGCGTGGACGGCAGCCCGCTGCCCGAGTTCCTGCACAGCAAGCGCATCCTGCAGCTGGACGTGGGGCTGCTCATCGCCGGCGCCAAGGAGCGCGGCGAGCTGGAGAGCCGCGTCACAAAGCTGATCGCCGAGATCCGTGAGGCCGGCAACATCATCCTCATGTGAGCGGGCGGAGGGGGGAAGGAGGAGAGGGAGGAAGGCATGGGGATGGGAGGGGAGAGGGGGCTGCAATAGAGGGCAAGAGGCAGCGGGAAGGGTCGTGTCCTCTGGAACTCACGGCATCACCCGCATACACGTACACAGGATCGACGAGATCCACACGCTGGTGGGCGCCGGCTCTGTGGGCCGCGGCGGCGGCGGCGGACTGGACATTGCCAACCTGGTCAAGCCGGCCCTGGCGCGTGGCGAGTTCCAGGTGGGGGGGAGGGAGGGGATTGGGGGTGAGGGGAGAGGATGGGGGGAGGAAGGGGGCGGAGCTGTGGGAGGGAGGGCTGCACAGGATGAGGAGAGCGCGATTGGTGGGTCACACTGTGGGGCGCATCACGTGGAAGGAGGAGAGGGGGCCTGGACGGCAGAAAGCAACTAAGTCCTTATGTGGGGTGTGTCTCAATCCGCCCCACTCGACCCGCCTCTCCCATCTGCCCCCTCCTCCTCTAGGTGATTGGCGCCACCACGCTGGACGAGCACCGCAAGTACATTGAGCGCGACGCCGCCCTGGAGCGCCGCTTCCAGCCCGTGACCGTGGACGAGCCCACCCCGGAGGCCACACTCACCATACTGCAGGTGGGCACTGGGGGGAGGGGGGGAGGGGGGGAGGGTGAGGGGCGGGACCGGTGCGGGGGTCGGGGTTAAAGAAAATGAACTTAGATGAAAGCCTACGTGCGCTACGTTGGGGGGGGGGGGGGGGGCGGACAGCCTGGGGTGACTGGTGGGGC
This sequence comes from Chlamydomonas reinhardtii, assembly GCF_000002595.2. NCBI lineage: Eukaryota > Viridiplantae > Chlorophyta > Chlorophyceae > Chlamydomonadales > Chlamydomonadaceae > Chlamydomonas > Chlamydomonas reinhardtii. Next base: position 6,362,372 of record NC_057013.1, on the reverse strand, counting down.
TGTGTGGGTAAGGCATCCCATTGGTGGGATCGGCACTGGTCAGGCGGCGCCACGGCAGCACGAAATCTATATGAGCATGCGTGGCACGGCACGGCATCCAAGCTGTCGTGTGACCCTCATCGTGTCTCGCTCTGTGTCGCTTGCGCCGCTCAGGGCCTGAAGGAGCGCTACGAGCGGCACCACCGCTGCGCCTACACGGAGGAGGCGCTGGCGGCGGCGGTGGCGCTGTCGCACAAGTACATCGCCGACCGCTTCCTGCCCGACAAGGTGAATGAGAGGGAGAGGGGCGGAGGAGGAGGAGGACCGGAGGAGGAGGAGGGCCGGAGGAGGAGAACAGGGCGAAAGGGGGATGCAAACAGCATCTCTCTATGCCCTAGATGGATTGTGAGGGCAGTCTGTAGCTCTCGTGAGTTGTATTCCCAATACACACACACAAACACACACACACACACACACACACACACACCTCGCCCTGTCCACCCCTCCAGGCCATCGACCTGATTGACGAGGCGGGCAGCCGGGCGCGCATCGCCGCATACACCGCCCGACAGAACCAGGCGCGCGCCGGCGCCGGCGGCCGCCAGCAGCAGCTGACCATGGCGCCGGGCGGCGCCGGCGGTGGCTCGGGCTCGGGCTCGGGGTCCTCCACGCCCACGCCCGCCTCTCTGGCCGCCAGCGCTGCCGCCGCCGGCCGCGACCACCCCAAGCTGCACGAGTACCTGCAGGCGAGTGGGAGGGCGCGGGAGGGGAGGGGGGCGGGGGCAAGGGATGGTCCATGGCCGAAGAAGCGCGGAGCGGAGGTAGGGAGGCAGGGCGTAGGAGGTAGTGCGCATGTCTGATGTTGTGCATTCGACACAAGGGAATGACAGTGGCAAGGTGCTGACAAGCTCGTTTCCTGACTTATGACTGTGTGTCTGTCTCCGGCGTGTGTGTGTGTGTGTCTGCCTCCCCGTAAACCAGTCCCACCACTCCCTCCCGCTCCTCTCCACAGGTGCTGGCCACCAAGGACGAGGCGGTCAAGGACGGGCTGTACGAGGAGGCGGTCATCCTGCGCCGCCGCGAGGTGTGTGTGTGGGGGGGGGGGGAGGGGCTGGGGTGGGCGGGGCAGGCGGCTGGGGTGAGAGGGAGGAAGGGAGGGAGGGTGGGAGGGAAAGAGGAGGCCCTGAGGACGGCACGGGAAGGGGCCAGAGGCCAACCGAGCTGCGGATATGGAGGGAATTAATATGGTTTGTGCTGTGGTTTGAGATGCAGGAGACTTAAGCAGAGGGAACCAGAAGCAGGAAGAAGCCTGCATCAACGCTAACCCCGGCGTGCTGCCTGCCTGCCTGCCTCAGGTGGACTACCGTGCCGAGCTGGCGGGTCCCTCCTGCGAGGGCTCTGTGCTGCCGGTGGTGGGCGTGGAGGACATCGAGGCCATTGTGGCGGCATGGACGTCCATACCCGTGGAGCGCATGAGCGACGGCGAGAAGGAGCGCCTGCTCAACATGGTGAGAGGGGCAGGGGGAGAGGGAGGAAGGGGGGAGGAGGGCAGGAGCAGGAGGGAGGAGCAGCGGGGGGGGGAGGGGTTGTAAAGACCAGACCAAAGGGTGGACAGGAAAGAGGGGCAGGATGGCAGAAGGAAGGGACGGGGCGGCTGGATGGATTCTGTGCATGAGTGGCCCCGTCGTTTAGAAGTCGTTTAGATGTTCAACTGTGAGAGCGCCGTGTTGACAGCGGAAGAGCAGAGCGCGTGCTTTTTGCACCTCACCCACCGGCATGCTTGTCCGACAATTCTGCCTACCCTCGCCTGAGACGCCCCTACCTCCCCCCACCCCCGATTTCACTTCGTAAACTTAATGCGTGTAACCCCCCACCCCATCAGCGCCACACGCTGGCCTCGCACGTGGTGGGCCAGGCGGACGCGGTGGAGGCGATCAGCACCGCCCTGTGCCGCGCGAGGTGCGGGCTCAAGGACCCGCGGCGGCCGGTGGCGGCGCTGCTGTTCGTGGGGCCCACAGGCGTGGGCAAGACCGAGCTGGCCAAGGTGCGGGCCGGGAGGGGAGGGGAGGGAGCGAGGGGGGGAGGGGTGGGAGGGAGCTGTGATACAGGGGGGGTAACCAATCATGCGAACGGGGTGCGCGAAAAGGGGGGGCGCTGTTGGGAAAGGCGGGCACAGGACCTGCGCAATGGTTGCCCTTTGCCCGCCCCAGTCACTCTGCCTCCACCAAGCAGTTCTGTCTCCCGCCCCTTGCACCACCCACCGACCCTCTCGCCCTCCATTCTCCACGCAGGTCCTGTCGGAGCAGTACTACGGCTCTCGCGAGGCGCTGCTGCGGCTGGACATGTCCGAGTACATGGAGCGACACAGCGTCAGCAAGCTGGTGGGCGCGCCGCCAGGTGGGTGTGTGTGGGGGGGGCCGCAGCAGGCGGAGGGAGGGCGGGGAGGCGGGGAAGGGGCGGCGGGGGGGGCGGGCGGAGAGGGAATGGGAATGGAAGCGGGGGAGGGTGCACTAGAGAAGTTCTGGTGTGAGCTGGTTTGGTTCCGCTGACTTGTTGATCCCGAATCACTGACACTCGCACAGGCTACGTGGGCTTTGGCGACGGCGGCAAGCTGACCGAGGCCATCCGGCGCCGGCCCTTCTCGGTGGTGCTGTTTGACGAGATCGAGAAGGCGCACCCCGACGTCTTCTCCATCCTGCTGCAGATCCTGGAGGACGGCAGGCTCACGGACTCGCAGGTGTGTGTGGGCTGCCGCGGGCGGGGGCGGGGGCGGGGGGGAGCAGCCAGGGGGGGAGGGGGTACATTTGTAATCAGGGCCCAACGAAGAAGTCCCATGATCATCAGGAAGCCGGGGGGGTTGCGGCAGAGCTGACTGCACCTGCCTGGACAATTGGTGTTTGCGTTGTGTCCAGTCATTGGTGTTGAGGGTCAGGGACCAGGATGCTCAAGTGCCGCTTACCATGATTCCCCTGGTCATATCCGCTCACATGTGCTATGAGACACACCTGTCCCCTTTTGCATTGGGTTCAGTTTTTGAGTGGGCTGGTTACAACCCCGCACTCCCCTCCTCACACTCACAGGGCCGTGTGGTGTCGTTCAAGAACGCCATGATCATCCTGACCTCCAACGTGGGCAGCCGACTCATCGCGGCAGCCGGCAACGCCGCCCGCAACGGCGCCGGCGTGTTCAGCCGCCCGGGCATGGGCGCCGGGCCCACAGACGAGAAGCTGCAGGCGGCGCAGGTGTGTGTGTGGGGGGGGGGCGACAGAGGCGTAGCGGGGAGCCTGCTTGTCCGTGGACGGGGCTTGCTGGGAAGGGCTAGGTCTGCTGGGCGTGCTGTGGCATGTGCTGAGCCTGTTTAAGCCCTTCTTTCCATGACTTCTTTCCGCGCTGCGCTTAATCCGTTCACGTGCGGTCCTTGTTTTATTCCTGTCAGGCCTTCAAGCTGAAGCAGGAGGTGCTGGGCGAGGTGCGCGGCTTCTTCGCGCCCGAGCTGCTCAACCGTTTTGACGAGACGGTGGTGTTCCAGCGCCTGCGCCGCGAGGACGTGGCGCACATTGCGCAGCTGCTCCTGGCGCAGACGGTGAGAGGGAGGGAGAGAGAGCGCGAGATGTTTATGCGGAGGGACGGTTGTAGGTACCAGCCCAAACTAAACCGAACCCAATGCAAGATGGATTGGGGAGAACACTGCGAACGAATGGCGACATCTCCCAGATAAAGTGTGTTTTGAGGTAGAGTTAGAAGATTGAAGCACTCTTGCCACGTGCCCATAAACTCGCGCACATAAACCCGCAGATTGCTCGCGCTGGCGAGCGCGGTCTGGGCCTGCGCATTGCGCCGGCGCTGATGGAGCACATTGTGGCTGAGGGCCACTCGGACGAGTACGGCGCGCGGCCGCTGAGGCAGGCCATCGTCAGGTGGGAGGAGCTGGCGGGAGACCGGGGGGGGCGCCCGCAGCCGGACAAGGAGGAGTGGGGTGCACACTCGAAAACGGGGCAGACACACACGCACACACCGCCAGTTCACCGAACGACACACACATCCACACGTCCACATTCACGTCCTGTATACCACACTGCTGACACCCCTCCTCATGCCCCCGCCCCCCCTGCTCCCCACCCCAGGCTGGTGGACGACCCTCTGTCTGACGCTGTGCTGCACCGCAAGTTCGGAGCCGGCGTGGCTCTGGTGCTGGGCCTCAACAGCGACGGCGCCGTCACCGTGCGCACCGAGGCCGAGGAGGCGGAGGCGGCGGCGGCCGAGGCGGGCGACGACCTGGAGCAGCAGCACCGCCGCCTGGCCAAAGCCACCCTGGCGCAGCACCCCAGCGGCGTGGACGGCGGCATCCTGGTGTCTGTGGGCGCGGACGCCGACCACGGCAGCGGCAGCGCCAGCGGCAGCGAGGGCGGCAGCAACGGGGAGCGGTCGATGTCGCGCGAGCGGGTGGTGCTCACAGCCACCTTCGAGGAGAACTGAGGAAGGGGACTGGAGGAAGTGGTGAGGGGGGCGATGAAGCCTGCCTGGTGCGGAGGAGAGGGCTCTGGACACATCGGGCGGAGGCGTCCAAGAGGTTGGAGTAGCGCTGGGCAGCAGGGCAACGCAGCGCTACGGGCTACGGGCTGAGCGTGCTATGGGGGGTCGTCCCGCCGCGCGGCGGGGCGGGCAGCAGGAGGCGTGAGGAAGAAACGGCAGTGCAACGGTCGCACGTACTACACATGATGGGGTTTGACGACGAGGAGGGAGCAGCAGCAGCATACCCGCGCGGGCCGGGGTTGACGCACGACACTTCAAGCAAGTGCGAGGAGATATCTGATTGGGGCGAGGGGCCCCAGCACATAAGGGGTGTACGGTAATCGGCGAGAAGCATGTGCAGTAGGTCTTTGTACAGCCTGACGGTGTGACCCACGGGACCGCCAGTACAGCAACGGTGTGCGTGTGTATGCAGTATGTCGGGCGGCGTGTTGTACACTTGATCACGTGTGTGCTTTGTACGGCAGGCGCGGCGGCGTGAGGCCCCCATGTTGCCACCCCGCTGCAGGCCCACTGACTTGGCAGTGGGGCGCGCCACCCGCCCGCCAGCACGTGCATGTGTGCTCAGCCTGTGGCTACACGCATTTGATTCCTCGCTCGGCGCTATTTGCTTCTGCAATTTGATGTTGGTGTATGATTGTGTGCAATTCCGTGCAATGCACACAAGAGTCTGTGTCGTGCGCGGCAAGGGGCCAGGCGCCGTCGGCTGTTGGGTGCCGTGCGCCGACGGAAGCCCGTAGCCTCTGTCGATGGCCTCTGGTGTGGTGACTGGCAACGAAGTTTCACGTGACGCTTTACAGCGTTGGGGACAGGCCCCAAACCAAGGCCGCGGTAATTGCGCGGTGGTTTCTAGTATCGATGTGACACGTGTCGGGCTTGGGAGACCATTGACCTAGCTCGGGTTGCAACTTTTGCTCAGGACAGGAAGTGAACTTGCACCAGGATACGATGGCCTTGGTCATGAGTACGAAGGCGTGAGGCTGACGACGGGGCGCGCGCGGCTTTGCCTGTCCGGAGGTTGCAGGCTCGGTTTGCTGAGCCGGCGTGGCTACTGGGAGACGGAACTTGTGTGCGTGTAGGACACGCGCGTTCACGTGTGTCTTGGCTCGTTTATGTTCGGGGCTGTTGTGGCACATCAACACGTTTGTGACTGTGATGTTTCTATGTGTGGCTTTGCACGGCGGTTGGGCTCGTGGTGATTGAGCCCGGCACGCGGTGCAGGCGGTCGTAGCTAGGCAGGTGCACGCATCCTGTACAGGACTTGGGGCCGTGGGCCTGATGTGATGCGCACAACTACTGGGGGCGGTACGAAGAAGTTAAGAGACACATGGAGTCTAGCCGGCGGCAGATGTTGGGGTGCCAAGGTAGTTGGGGCAACAAGGGGCGTGATGCATGTTTCGTGATAGTTGGTGATGATGGTCTGCTTCACAACGTTGCTTGTCGTTGTTTGGTTTGTGGTGGTTTGTCGCGATTCATTGCGCAAGGGGGAACCGACACTAGCGGCGCCGCAGGGTGTCCTTGAGCGGCGCTGGGTTCCCCATTGCGGCACAGGGCAGAGCCGCGCCCGACCGGCACAGCTGCCTCCGCCGCCTGCGCAGCGCTGATGTGGATTACCGGCGGGCGCGGTGCGGACGGGGGGAGGTGTGGCGGGCGCTGGTGCATGGAGCTGCTGCCTCGATGTGGGTTGTAGTCGGAGGGGCGCCAAGCTGCTGTGTCGGAGCACAAGACATTGGGGTGCCGGCACAGGCACTGGCCTGCATAGTACTCCCCAGGGATATCGGCTGCCAAGCGGACTAGGGGCCATTCAACACTGGTGTCAGCACACAATTGTGCGGTGTACTTGTTCCTGCTGTAATATAATAAAGTCGTGCAACTTGCCTCTCGCGTTCCTGCGCCTTCCCCACCATGTTTCCGTGGCCATGGCTGTCTGCGCCTCCCTGCACACGCCGTAATCGCTCAGCTGCTCGCCAGCCACAATCGCCGATTCGCCGCCAGTCCGTTCATTGAGTGCGTCGCAGCCGCCTCCTGCTCCTTCTGGTGGCACTCGGCGAATCGCTTTGCGGCAGCTTCAGCTTCGGTCAGCGGCGGCGCGTCGGTTCCGCCAGAGCTCCGATGATCCGATCCCTGGCCGCATGCCGCTTTCAATGTCTGTCATGGACTCATGGGCAGCTCCTCCACGGATACCTGGGTAAGGTCGTCCCTTCACGTGCACACCCGCATGCAAGGGCAGCTTTCACGCTCAACATGTTAGGCGCACGCTGGTGCATGCGTCGGCGCCGCATGTTTGCATTTGTGTTTACACCCGCCCAGCAGGTGCATGTGGGGGTTGCAAATACCAGCCCAAACTAAACCAAAACCAGGGGGGGCCTCCACGGCCCTGCTCCCCGCCCTGCCTGGTGTGCCGCCGTGCCCGGTGACGAGCGCCTTGCGGCCGGGCCCCTCCCCGTCCTCCTCCCCGCAGTCATGCACGGGAAGCGACAGCCTCCCAGGCAGGCATGCCCGTTTTCGCACTCAACGCACGGTCAAAGGTACAGTGTACGGTGCACTGACGGGGGTGGGGGGTGTCGTGCTCGGTGCCGCGCTGAGCAGCCCTGGACGGGGACTGCAACTGGACGGGGACTGCCACTGGGCGACCAGGGGGGGAGAGTGGGGGAGCCGGTGTGCGCTGGCCTGCACGCGCCCCTACCCATGCAGGTCCGCCTGCGTTAGCGAAAGAGAATGCAATATGTTGCTGCCCGTTGTACTTAAGTATCTTTAACTCAGCAGGATGCCAAAACTTAGCGTCGTGGCGCACGAGTTGGGCGGCAGCGGCCCTTTGCTTCTGCTGCTGCACGCGAATGGCTTTCACGGTCGCATCTTCTTGCCAATGGTGAGCAACTTGTATCAAATTAATACATCAAATAACAAACAGCGGCAGTCAACCCAGCCCCCGAGTTCCGCGTAATTGACATTTCATCCATGACATGGCTGGGCGTCGCTCGCTGCAGGTGCCCCTGCTCTCCAAGCACTTTCGTTGCGTAGCTCTCGACCTGCCTGGCCACGGCCAGGCCCCCGCGCCAACAGGGCCCATCAGCGAGGCAGACCTGGTCGCAGCAGTTCAGGATTACGTGGAGCGGGAGGGCGTGCGGGGTGAGGCGGGGAGTCAGTGGGGGATTATGTGCCCGAGCCCAACGAAGCAGGGAGCGTTGCAAGGGGACTGGGGGAGGGGGTACTTGAGTAGCACATGGTCTGGGGTCGTGGTCTGGAGTGTGGGTGTCGTACCATCAGGGGAGGAGGAGGAGATTCTCTCCTGGACCAGCAGGGGAGGACGCCGCATGCGGCCGCCGCGTGTGTGGGGTTTCCACCTGCACCTCACCTGCCCCCCTGCACTTCCCTACACACACACACGCAGGCGCCTTCTGCATGGGTCACAGCCTGGGCGGCACATTGGCGGCCTTGCTTGAGTGGGAGCGGCCCGGAACCTTCAGGTGGGCAGCGGGCTAGCTGGGAGGCAGGGAGGGAGGGAGGGAGCGAGGGAGGGAGGGCGGGAGGGAAGGAGGGAGGGGGGAGGGAGTGCGGGTGGATTGGCGAGTGCGGAGGGTGCGTGTGGTTGACCTCGACTGCACTCTGTGGGCATCCGGTGCTGAAGCTGCCGGCCGTGCGCGCCCGCCCCGCCTTGCTCCTCACCCCTGACCCCAAGCCCCCCTCACACACCCGATACACCCCTCTTTCACCCCTCTTTCACCCCCCGCCGCCCCCCTGTCATATCGCCTCAGGAGCATGTTCCTGTTTGAGCCGGTGCTGCGGCCGCACCTGCACATGGCGCCGCCGGCATCACCACCACCACCACCACCACCACCGCCGCCGCATGCACAGCAGCAGCAGCAGCAGCAATCGGGAAGTGTGGAGGCTGGCAGTGGCGGTGGGGGTGGCGGGGCAGGTGCGGCCGCTGCAGGGGCGGTCCAGTCGCCGCTGGCACGGCTGGCGCGCAAGCGGCAGGTGCGGCTGCGGCTCTTATGTGTTACGGACACACACGCTGGGTTTTGAGACCTTGTGCGGGACAACGTTGTACGGCATCCGGTCATTAGACATATTAGGGTCATGGGGGGGACACAGACCATGGGGCACACGCGCAAGACAAACATACACACACGTACCCATCGTTCTAACGCGCACACACACACACACACACACACACACACACACGCACACACACACACGCACGCACGCGCGCCTCCACCTCCCAGGCCTTCTTCCCCAGTGTGGAGGCGGCGGTGGCGGCGCTGGGGGCCAAGCCGCCCTTCAGCGCCTTCAGCCCCCTGGTGAGAGTGGGGGTGGAGGTGGGGGTGGGAGTAGGGGGCTGGGGTTGGCCTCGTGGGGGGCTGGGGGTGCCTCGTGAAAGGCCTGTGTAGGGGAGAGGCGGCGGCGGTAGGATTGGGTCAAGGTCCGGCTCTTGCAAGCGAAGGGAGTGCGCCATCCGCCCCGTTTTACCACTTCACCACCACCACTTCACCACTTCACCACCCATCCACCCCTCCCCTCCCCCCGGCCTGCCACACAGGCGCTGCACGCGTACCTGGCGTGTGGCGGGCTGCGACCCGTGCAGCCAGAGCCAGGGCAGGCCGCCGGCGGCACCGGCGGGTCAGCAGCAGCAGCAGCAGCAGCAGCTGGCGGCAGTAGCAGCAGTGGCGGCAGTAGCAGCGGTGGTGTTACGCTGGCGTGTGCGCCCGAGAGTGAGGCCCGGGTGTTCGACGCACTGGCCCTGCCGCCCTGGAGGCCCTGGGGGGACATGGGCGGCGCCCGCTGCTGCGGCAGTAGCAGTAGCAGGAGCGACAGCGGCAGCAGCTGTGGTGGCAGTAGCAAGGGGGCAGCGCCGGGGGCCGCCAGTGCGTCTGCGTGCTGCTCCTGCAGCGGCAGTAGCAGCAGCAGTAGCAGTAGCAGCAGTGGCGGCGCCTGGTGCGGGCGGTGCTGCCGTGTGGCTGTAGCAGTGGGTCGTGCTGTTGCGGGTGGGCTGCACTCGGCACTGCCCGTGTTCGGGGCTGCGCTGGCGGAGCAGGTGCCGGGGGCGCAGCTGATCAGGTGGGCAGAGGGCGCGTGTGACTGTGTGTATGGGGTGGAGGTTGGTGGAGGCAGGTGGAGGTTGGTGGGGCTGGGCGGTGGGGGGCGGGATGGGGGGCAGTAAGCGCCAGGCTGTCGCATCCTCGCTGTGAACATTCTCCCGTCACGGTAGAGTACACATACACATACACACATGTATACACGCACACGCCCGATCACCCCCCCCCCCGCTGCGTGTGCCGCCGCCCACAGGTTCCCGGCGCTGGGCCACCTGGGCCCTATGGAGGACCCGGCGGCTGTGGCGGCAGTAGCACTGCACTTCTTCCAAACCGGCGGGGCCCCTGCTACTGCTGCTGCTGCTGCTGCTGCTGCTACTGCTGGCACGCCCGCTCCGGCCAGCAGGCTTTGAGGTGATAAGGTGTACTTGCCATGCGCATTATTGGAAGAATTGCAAAAGATGCGATGTCTGATGTCTTGTGAGTGCCAAGGGACGAGCAAGGTCGAGCAACCATGTCCAATTTATTGCTCGTGACGTCAGGTTCCGGGTGTGCTGAGAGCTTTCCTTTGAAAGCCGAAGCGAAGCTCCTTGAAGGTGGGAGTGATTGTGTGGCGTGATCAACGACAAAGAGCAGGCGACACGGTGTACATTAGAAGTCAGCTATCGACTGCTATGATGCAAGCTGGTGCGAGGCTCTTGATAGTGGCGTTCAGGAGCGTGTCACGGTGCCAGGGCGCCGTACGACTCACCCATGTCGGTCTTCATGCAAGGGCGTACAGGGCTTGTGGCGTGTGCGGCAGGGGCGTGTGTGTGACTGTGTGTATACGCAATCAGGGATGCAGGGCGTGCGTGTCGCAAAGGGCGGAGCCGTGGGAGGTAGAGGAGGGTTTGGCGCTCGACGCCATCTGGAGGCAGAACTTATTCTAATTCTCCTCTGAGTCTGTAAAGTATTTCACGTTCGGTACATAACCCTGCTGCGGAACACGCCCTGGGGCATCTAGATGTGTCTTTTACAGAGTAGTCAGCCACACCGTCGGGAGTGGCATGCGCCAATGCGGTGCGGCCACACACACACACACACACACACACACACACACACACACACACACACACACACACACACACACACACACACACACACACGCACACACACCAGCTTGACACGCGTCTGGAAACGCTGCAACCGCCGCCCGCCACGTCCCCCATGCAGCCTCGACCCCGTTTAGTCGCAGTGCCACCGCTAACTCGCCCTCTTCCATTAGTGTTATTGTACTTAGTGGGCGGGATTTGGGACGCGTGATACCTAGCTTGTCTGCTGCACGCCGCCTCTCTTATCGCCGTTGCCATTCACATGCCCGTGACACTTCCTCGCTGCCGCCCTATGCCCATGCTTCCACCTTTGCCTATAGGTGAGCTCGACTACGACCAGCGGGCGGGAATCCGGGAATTAGGCGTGCTGGGTAAACGTTGTTTAGCGCGCCCAGGGTGCGGAGCATGGACGCATACAGGTGCATCGCGGGGTCAGGCCGAATGGTCGCCCGTGGGGTTCCAGGCTTATCGCGGGTAAGTATGACTACCTGGGTCACGACAGTCACGCGACGCTCGGTAAAATGGTGGGTATCGGTAAGTAACTCCGTCGCGTCATTGGGCGGGCTTTCGTTTCGTTTTTTAACACAAGGGCACTACCTGTGTCATCTGTGGATCGTCAGGGGCCATCAGGGCTTCAGGAAGTCAGGACGGGTCTTGGCGCTTCTGGCTGGGGCTCGCTTTTCCACTGAGGGACCTATGGGCGGGCCTTTGGGCTGAGGGCTTTTAAGCCCCCGGGTATTGCTTTTGCTAAACTGTACTGTACCTTTCAAATGGGCCGGGTGCGCGGAGCTGGGGTAGTTTGGGCGACCTGGCGGACTGGGCGACGACGAGCGCAACTTCAACACCTTCGTCGCCCTGTTCCCGCTGGTCTCGGTACCAGCACCGCGCTATTTGTCTCTTAAGCCCGCGTCACAGGTCTGGGACCCCGTCCGGTGCCCGCGATGCATGCGCGATATGCCCATCGGTACCGCTCGGTCACCTTCTGCGACCACCTGATGGCTCTGGTGTCTCTGGCGGACGGCGGACCTCGTCACGGAGTACGGCCAGGTCGCCGAGGCGTACGGCGCGGCACTACCCGCGACACGTCGCGGCGCGTGTTTGGCACTATCAGGGGGGTAACTGGATTCTGGGGGGTGGGGGTTGGGGGGCTCGTCACGAACAGCCGACGCGGCCACTGCGGCCGCGAGCGTGCCTAGCCTCGGTGCCGCCGTGGAGTGGGGAGCGGGAGGCCAGCTCCCGCCAGCCCACGGCGCACACACGTCACACGCACACACACCAGCTTGACACGCGTCTGGAAACGCTGCAACCGCCGCCCGCCACGTCCCCCATGCAGCCTCGACCCCGTTTAGTCGCAGTGCCACCGCTAACTCGCCCTCTTCCATTAGTGTTATTGTACTTAGTGGGCGGGATTTGGGACGCGTGATACCTAGCTTGTCTGCTGCACGCCGCCTCTCTTATCGCCGTTGCCATTCACATGCCCGTGACACTTCCTCGCTGCCGCCCTATGCCCATGCTTCCACCTTTGCCTATAGGTGAGCTCGACTACGACCAGCGGGCGGGAATCCGGGAATTAGGCGTGCTGGGTAAACGTTGTTTAGCGCGCCCAGGGTGCGGAGCATGGACGCATACAGGTGCATCGCGGGGTCAGGCCGAATGGTCGCCCGTGGGGTTCCAGGCTTATCGCGGGTAAGTATGACTACCTGGGTCACGACAGTCACGCGACGCTCGGTAAAATGGTGGGTATCGGTAAGTAACTCCGTCGCGTCATTGGGCGGGCTTTCGTTTCGTTTTTTAACACACACACACACACACACACACACACACACACACACACACACACACACATATACACACACACACACACGCATCCACACACACACATTCACACATCCACACACGCACACATACACACACACATACACGCACACACACACACACATACACAGGAAAGGGGGTGAGGGGCCTCCGGTGCGGCCACCCGCATGCGCCGCGGCGCACACAGCAGGTCTCACGGCCGGCCCGAACACCAGCCGGTCGGGGCGACACCCGTGGAGACGGAGACGGACACGAGACCGGCCTCCCATTCACAGTCCGGAACCTGGTCCGGAACCTGCACTGCCTCGCTCACTGCTTGCCACAACACCTGAACAGTGAACACGTTGCGCAGCAAAGCAGCAACGCCCCCCAAACAGAGTAGCCGGTGACGGAGTAGCTCACGAGTCACGAACCCAGAGCGCAGCGGCCTTCGCGGCAGCAGACGCACCCCACGCGCCTCCCCAGCTGATATGCAATACGTCAGCAGGTCCCACTCGTGTGCACACAGCAACCGCACGTCACACAGCTCATCATGTCTAGACCCTCACAGCTCAGACCGACTGGAATCCGTCCGGCCACCTTCCCCCGCCTCCTTCCCCCTTGCCTGCCCTCTCCCACTGCTCCCACCTTGCCCCTCCTCCTTTCTCCCCTCCCTTCCCCCTTCCTTCCCCTCTGCCGCTTTCGCCGCCTTTCTCCCCTCCGCCGCCGCCTTTCTCCCCTCCGTCTCCGCCGCCGCCTTGCTCGCCTCCGCCGCCTCCGCCGCCTCCTGCAGCCGCCGCTGCGCCGCCACAGCCCGCCGCACCGCCACTTCAACCTCCGCCTCGTACTGCCGTACCTCAGCCGCAACCGCCGCCGCCAGCGGCGCCAACTGCCGCTCGTACTTACGCCAGCGCCCAACCGCCTTGGTGTACAGCGGCTGCCGTACTTGTACGACACTGGCGGTTGCCACGGTTCGGTTGGAGGTGTGGAAGGCCAGTACGGCGGGGTCCCAGGGCAGGCCGCAGTGCGCCAGCAGCCGCCGCGCGGTGGCCTCGGGCGCTGCCACCAGCTGCGTGTGTGTGTGTTAAAGAGCACAAGGAAAACATTACGCGTAGGATAGTGTATGCGTGTGTGTGTGTGTGTGTGTGTGTGTGTGGTGGGGGGGTGGCGTGGGATGAGGTGGGGGGGGGCTGTGCGTGTGTGCGTGTTTGGACAGAAGGTCTAAACGCACGTGTGTATACACCCACATTCCACACACACGCACCTCCTCGTAGTACAGTGTGAGCAGGCGGCCGGGCGGCAGGTGCTGCCGCCAGTGCGCCAGCAGCGCCGCAGTCATACGGATCTGGCGGGAGAGGGCGTTACATTCATGATTGAATCAGAAGAAGCGGAGTTCGGGGGTGTGGGCGTGGGGATGTGTGTGCAGTATGCGTGCGTGCATGAAGCCGTCACGTGCACGTGAAGCTGGTCAATGGGGCAGAGGCACACCAACACCATCACCACTCCTACACCACCTGCCCCTGCCCCCTGCCTGTGTTACTGGGAGCGGTTGGGACAGCCCTGCACCTGCCCATGTCAGCCTCTTGCCCTCCCCACCTGCTCCCCACCCGATCCCTCTCTCCCACCCCACCCCACCCCCGTGTCGCGTCCGCGTGTCTGCCCTGTGCTGTTGTGCGCGCCACCGAGCCCGGGCGGCGACATTTATCGCCGGCGCCGCTCGCCCTGCTGCTCCACGACGCCTCGGCCCACATCCCATAAGTATTATCGCTTGCAACTAACGCCTCTGC
>NC_057013.1:6215658-6343158 GCF_000002595.2 Chlamydomonas reinhardtii | reverse complement strand
TAGTGCGCCTCCGCCTCAGGCAGCCTGGTGCCGCCGTCGGGCCGCAGGTGGTTGGCGCGCTGCAGCGCCACCCCCACCTCCGTGCGCAGCTGCTGCTCAGCCCCCAGCAGCTCGCGAGCCGCGGAGCTGGCGGCAGCTGCAGCAGCGGCTGTAGCAGCGGACGAAGTGGGGGCTGTAGCGGCGGCAGACAGGGTGGAAAGCAGCTGGGTGCGGGTGTAGGGCGCGGGGCCGGACCGGGGTTGGCCGGAGGCAGGGCCGGTGGCGGCGGCCTGGGGGCTCATCAGCCCCACGCGTGTCGCGATTGAATCCAGGGCGGCCTGGGTTTCTGCCAGCTGTCGTCGTAGACCCGCGAGCTCGGGTTCCATCGGGTCACTGGCGCGCGCGTTGAGCGGGCCGGGCGTCGATGGATTGGGCTTCGATGGCCCGGACGCGGCCGCAGCAGCGGGCGGGCCGACGAGCGCAAGTGCTGTTGTCAAGGCAAGCATCACCGCCAGTCCAGATCTTTGTCGATGCATTGTGTTTGTAGATATCAAAGGGCTAACAGCGTTTCAGCAAGAGTGTTGCGCGAAACCCCGTTTGTGCGCGGTTCAATGCCGCTGCACCATGAGCTGCGCATTTCTTCTTCTAGTAACCTGTAATATCTCTGCAATTATAGATGTCAAGCGTCGCTGTGTATCAAGCTGGCATTGACTACACAGGGCGCGAAACTACGAGAGCTTGACGTTCGTTTTGCTATTTGATGTGGTCTAATGCTTACAGCTGCTAGTGAGCGCGTTGACTTACATATCTGCACAATTTCAAGGATCACGGACGCTTTCGATATGTGCCGGCACGCACGGGCACGCACCCGGATCCAACTGAGCGACAGGCGCACGTTGATGCGCAAGCAAAGACACTCCAACCAATGGAGTCAATCTTAGTCCGCGGGCACCCTAGAATTCCTCCGCCATGACACGTTGCCTCTTGCCGCCCCCCTCAGAGCCGCCCGCGTTGCCGCTCCTGGCTCTCCCCGCCAGCGGGGCGTCCGCATCCTCCCACTCATCGTCGTCATCCTCCTCCTCGCCCTCGTCCTCACCCCCATACCCCTCTTTCCCGTCCTCCTCCCCCAGGTAATCGCCAGGTCCCACCCCGCCTTGTGAGAAGGCGGACACACGGCGGAAGGCGCCACCACCTGCCCCCGGCGGCTCCGCGGTGCTCCCCGCCTGCTGCTGATGGTGGTGCAGCTGTAGCGGCTGCAGCTGTAGCGGCTGGAGCTGCAGCGGCTGTAGCTGCAGCGGCTGTAGCTGTAGCGGCTGCAGCTGTAGCGGCTGCATCATCTGCTGCGGCGGGGACATGAGCACTCCCTGGGCGGCTGCTGCGGCGGCGGAGGCCAGTGCTGAGGCCAGTGAGAACGGGGGGTGGCCCGAAGCCGTCTGCTGCTGCTGCTGCTGCTGCAGATGCGGTTGATGTTGGTGGCTGTGCTGCTGCTGCTGCTGCTGCTGCTGCTGCTGCTGTTGTTGCTGCACTGGCGGCTGCTGCTGCTGTAGGGGGTTCCCGAGCCCGTGCGGCACCGCAGCGCTGTGGGGTGGGGGCGGGGCCGGGCCGCTGCTGGCGGGGGTGGCGGCGGCAGTGGTGGTGGTGGTGCCCACTGGCGGCGCGCCGGACGGCCCTGTGCTGCCTCTGTGGGGTGTGGGCGTGTGCGTGTCGGGGTGTGGGATCAGCAAGGTGGGCTTGGGAGCCGGGACCAGGGCTGAGGGGTGGTGTGGCAGTGGCGGCATGGCGGCAAGATAAGGCTTGGCAGGTGCGAGTGCGCGGCAGCAGGTGCAAGTGCGGAGACACACACAGGGGACAAGGACAACCACACTTGCACCTGATGACGGCTGCACCCACCTAGGTGTGGCCCCCGCCCCCGACTCCCGCCGCGTCAGAGGCACCAGCACCAGAGGACCGCCCGGACCCGCAATCACAGTGCCGCCCGCCGCCGCCGCCACAGCCGCCGGCGTGGCCCCCCCGCCGCCAGCGCCGGGGCTGAACAGGCCCCCCGGGTGCTGCTGCTGCTGCGCACTCCAGGGGGTGCCCCCGCCGCCTGCTCCTGCTCCTCCTCCCGTTGATGCGGGCGTCTCCGCGCCTCCTGCTCCCACGCCGGCTCCTGCTCCCGCGCCGACTCCGCCGCCGCCGCCGGCCGTTGTGGTACTGAGCGGCGGCAGCGGCAGCGGCAGCGGCAGTTGGTCGGGCCCCACCAGTGAGCGGCCGCGGCTGAGGGTGAGTCCCAGGCTGCCGGAGCGCATGGCGCCGCCGCCGCTGCCGGACACGGACACGGAGAGGGACACGGCGGCGCCCGACACGCCGGGCTTGGCGGCGCCGCCGGAGGGCGTGCTGGGGACCTGGGGCAGCGCGGCAGTGGGGAACGGGAGGCGGGGCGTCGGGGCAGGACGGCGACCGAGATGGCCCAGAGAGCTGCCGCGTCCTGATGTCTTCCGCGTAGGTAAGCTGATACACACACGCACACGCACACGCGCGCACACACACACACACACACTGTCTTTGCGCAACGTTTTCCTTGTGCTCTTTAACACACACACACACACACACACACACGCACACACACACACACACACACACACACACACACACACACACACACACACATACACACACACACACACACACACGGAAGGCATCAAGACAACCATGCAGGCAGACTGCCCACCCCACCTGCCCACCTGCCCATGTTGCCCGCCTGCCCACCTGCCCCCGACCCCTCACCGTCTGCAGCAGCTTGCCCTCCCCCCGGCCGCTGCCGCCCCCGGCGCCAATGCCGCCGATGTGGCTGACGTCAGCACGGCTACGTAGCATGGAGGCCGCCTCGCCCGCACCACCGCCACCACCACCGCCCACACCACCGCGCCGACCCAGCGGGTCACTGCCGCCGCCGCCAACCGAGTCTGCAAAAGCCAGCACGCCAGCAGCTGCGGCGGCGCCGTCGCCCGCGCCGCCGCCAGCAGCGCCGCCACCGCCGGGCCCGCCCGGCGGCGCCCACGTGACCAGCCCCAGCCCCAGATCCGTCAGGGAGACCAAGGGCTGCTCGCGAAGCCGAAAAGGCGGCGTCGCCGCAGTGGCGACGGCTGCAGTGGCGGCGGCGGCGGCAGCCTTGGCGCTACTGCCGCCGCTACTGCCACCGGCGCTGGCGGCTGGGGGCAGGCGGCCGATGTCGCGGTGCATGTACTGCTCCTGCAGGGGCAGTAGCAGCAGCAGCAGCGGGGTATTGAGGCGGCGGGGGAAGGGGAAAGGAGCAGGAAGAGGAAAGAAAAGGAACCCTCAGTGCAGGCACCGTGTGTGTTTGCCCGCCCCCCTATCTACGCTGACACACTGACGTGCATGGTGTGTGCTCTGGGTCTCACACGCACACACGCACGGGCCCCGACGTACCGTCTGCGGCAGTAGCGCCGCGGGCGTGTGCGGCCCCAGACTCTGCAGCTCCGACTGCAGCCCAGCCACTGTGTCCCGCACCTGCGGCCACAGGCAGGCAGCCACAAGGGGTGAGGGCAGCGGGGGCAGAGGCGGGGCGGCGCAGGAGGCCCAGAGAGGTCAGGAGGCCGGAGAGGTCAGGAGGGGAGGTCAGTGCCTGCAGGCTCTGTGACTCATGCGCTCCGACCCCGACCCCGACCCTGACCCCGTCTCATGGCCCTGGCTCACGGCCCGGGCATCACCTCACCAACACCCTCCCCACCACCTAGCGGCAATGCAGTGCGCCCTCCTCCCCTCTCCCCCATTCGCTGGGCTCGGGCTGGGGCGTTCCCCGCCCGCCACGTTACCAAGCATGTCCCTCCATTCACCAAACACCGCCACGTCTGTCAGCACTGTGCACGTTCAATTTTCTTGTCCTCCCCGTGTCGCTCCCCCCCCCCTTCCCGTCCCCACTTCCTTGACTGTGGGACCTTTCTTTCCTCCCTCCTCGCCCTCCCCTCCCCGCTCATTGGGCCCGGGCACATAATCCCCCCTCCACTCCACTCCTTCCCAACCCCCTCTCCCCCTCCCCTATCTACAACCCCATCCTCCCTCCCCCCCTTTACCCACCAGCGGGAACTGCGCCGCCAGCGCCGCCGTGTCCAACGGCCCCGCCCAGTCGCCCACCGCGGCGGCAGTGGCGCGCACCCACTCGTCCTGGCTGCCCGCCGCGCCGCTGCTCAGCTCCGCCAGCAGCGGCACCAGGCGGGGGCGGTCGGCACGAGGCACGAACAGGCCCGCAAGCAGCAGCCGCACCTGCAGGCCGGGTGGGGAGGTGGAGGAGGGGGTGTAGATACCAGCCCAAACTATACCGAGCCCAAGGGGGAGGTGGGGAGGTGGGAGGTGGTGGGGGCACGCTGCCGCAGACCCAGCAGCAGCAGCCTGGGCTGTGGTACCGTAAAGCCACATGGTGCCCCATGGCCCCTCCCACTCCCCGTCGGGCCCCACGCCGCCCCACTGCCACACTGCCCCTCGGCGCCACTGCGCTGCAACCCTACTGCGCTTCGCCCCGTCTCCTCCACCTCCCTGCCCCTAGTGACCAGCAACCCTGCCCTCCCCTTTCTCCTCCTGCTCCCTCCTGTCCCCCTGGGTCCTGCGCAGTTCCAGCGGCACGTCGCACCTTGACCATGCTGTCCAGGCCGCCGAAGGTGCGAACCAGCGCATTGAGCCGCTCCTCGTTAAGTCCGCTAGCAGCTGTCTGCGCGCTCCAATCGCCCGAGAGCTTGGAATGCAGCCAAACGTGCAATCGACCGCTGTCCGCGGGCGCGGAGCTGCTGCCTGCCGCGCCTCCCTCCATTTCGGCCTGATGTATACAATTGTAGGTTCAATATATTATGTTGTTAACATGACATTCTGGATGCTGCCAATTGAAGCGTTCAAGAGGTCGGAATTTGAGGTTGAAGCGCAAACACTTGGTACATTTGAATGCCAGCTGACCTTAATTAAGTAGGTTAGAGATCAAATGAAACATATGCACATGTAGGGAGGTGTGCACGGCACTGAGTGCGTGTGCAGCTTGATGCAAACACAATCCCGGCAAAGCTCTTACCCTTTTCCGGCCTTCGACATGTAGGAAAGGCTATGCGTTTCCTACTGAGCCTGGCGGAGTCCTCTGGCGATGCCGGCAGCCTGAAGGCTGCCCTGGCGCACATGGGGGAAGCAGGTGGGGCAGAGCGATGACGGCTGCAGCACCGGCGGTCCGGCCCTTACCGGCGACGGTAGCGGCGGTAATGACTCCTATGGCAGTGGCGACAGCGATGTTGATGATGACAGCCGCTGCTGGCGGCAGTAGCAACGGAAGCTCGGGCGCGCACGGGGGCGGCGTGGGCCCGGCTCTTGTGATCCTGCGCGACGTGCTGCCGCCAAAGCCAAGCCCGCGTAATGATCCTTGGGGTATAGCACTTCACGATTGCTTTGACAGATTGGACCAACGCACTGAACGTCTCTTGAATGGCCCTGAGGTGGTGATGGTGCCGCTTGCGCGTACGGCGATGGTTGATTGCAAGTCTCGCACCGGCGCTGCGGCGCTGCTGGCGCAGGGCTTGCATCTTCCAGGGTTAAGCCGCCATCGCTGGCGAGAAGGGCCCTAACCACGTTCTCGGGGGGCCAAAAATGCCCAGTTTTTAGCGTTAGAGGGGAGCTACGAAAGGGGTAGTTGGCGAGATTCGGGGGCCGTATGCAACCCCACGGCACGCGGCAAGAATGCACCCCAGGAAATGCCCAATCTTTCTCGCCTGAGGGCCTACATTGGGGGCAAATTACTGCCGCTGCCCGCAGATGCAAGCCCAGCAGCTGGTGCTGTTGCGACCAGGCATGGAGAAGGATGTGGCCTTGGTGCCTATGCCGCCCGGCGAACCGGCGATCCCTGATCATCACCTGCGCCAGTGCGCGTCCGAGGCAAGATGGATGGGATGGCGTGTGCGATGTCCCGTAGATTGAGGTAAGATGGATGGGATGGCATACGTGAGAGCGTTCACGCCCGTATGCGAGTACCGTACGGTATACCGGTTCTCCCCTGCTCCTGATCATGATCCTGACATGTTGAGGCAGTGTCCAGTGTCCCTGTGTCCTCACATGGGTCTGCTTCCACCCATCACATTTGTCTCCCTCCCTCACAGTTGGGACCCATTTCGTTGGGCTTGGGCATAAAACCTCCCCTTTTTATTGCTTGCTGCTCGTGTACTCTGGTGCCGGCCGCATGCGCGCAGGTGCTGTTGGAAGTGTGGGCCAGGTCGGGCCGCCCGGGATGGAGGGCGCCCTGGCAGCGGCAGCAGTTCCATCCGGGGTTGGTGGCGCCGGCAAGAGCGGTGGCAGCAGTAGCAGTGGCGCTGAGGGGAGCATCGGTGCTGGGGCTGGCGGCGGCGCCGAGGGCTGCAGCAGCAGCACTGGCGGCGGCGCCGGAGGCTGCAATGGTGTTGGGGACGGCGGCGGCCAGAGCTGGGGTGGCAGTGCTGGCGGCGGCAGTGGTAGTAGCGGCCGTTACGGGGCGGTGCTGAGTGCAGAGCTGCAGGAGCGACTTGATCAATCGCTGCACCAGGACCAGCAAGTGCACGAGATGTGGTGTACTGGTGTGTCCATCATACACATGCATGATTTCTGCGTGGCAGGAAAGCAGCACGCTCAGGCACGCTGGCACGAGCCTTGGCAATAAGGCTTGGGGGTGGGGGTGGGAGGGGCACAATGCAGATGCGGAAGTGCTGCGGTAGGGCAGGCTGACATGGGCAGGCAGAGATTGTGGGATGATATGGATGCGGGTCGTCGAGACGAGGACGGAGGAGTGGCCAGGTGGGTAGGAATCACCGGATAAACGCAATGCAGGGTGACGTGGCACGACTGGGTATGCAACGTGTGTTGGTGTTGCTGGTGGGGGGGGGGCAGTGCGGATGCGGGAGTGCGGCGAATGCACGGGCGAATAGCTATGTACTTATATATTTGTGCTAGAGTGCGATTATGTGTCAGAGGCGGACTAAAAGCTGGTCCTGGGCCATGGCCCAGCTCTATGCTTGCTCCGCGAGCCATGGCGCGGGCCCTGGCGCGCACTGCTAGCGCCCGCCGAGCATTTCTACCTTGCAAACTATAACCTTACATACTCACCCAGCCGGCCCGGCTCCGCAGCTCCGGTGGGTCCCGCTGACAGCCGGCGATGCGCATGCCCTGCGCGCTGCCCTAGCGCCCCCGCGCCCGCGCTCTCATGCTGATGCTGCTGCTGCTGCTGCTGCTGCTGCTGCTGCTTCCGATGGTGCGCGGTGACAACGTGCTGGCAGCTGGGCGGTTCCGCGCTTGGGGCGCGCCGGTGCAGGTGCACGGGCGGGGGGGGGGGGGGGGGCGTGTGCGGTGGGGGGGCTGGGGGGTGCGGGGTGAACCAGCACTGGCGCTCTAGCATGGCGCTATTCTCCCCCACCCCCTTCCCCAGCATGGCTCGAAGGTTCGGCCAGCCAGCAGCGGTGAGGGCGCAGCAGCAGCAGCAGCGGGGGCTGGGGTGGGGTTAGGGGTGGGGCGCAGGGTGCGGGCGCAGCAGGCAGGGCTGCCGGCGTAGGCTGCCGGCCCATGGGCACGGACCGGGCCTCAAAACAAGCGACGGCCCTTGTTCCCTTCTTCCCCTTTGCGAAACTACACATTTGCGAGTAGGGTGAAGCATGCAGAGCGATAGTGATGCAGATGTAGAGACGGTGAAGACACCGAGTATGTGACGCTAGACTCGCCGCCGCCTTCCTCCGCTGGTGCGCGCAGCATGGCAAGTGTTTGTGGCATTCGATTTCATGACGGGTCTCGTGGTCTTGCGTAGTATCGGGGCGGCTGCAGCTTGGGACGGCGCCCCGCGGGTCACAGGTGAGCACAGTGAGAACAGTGAGCCCGGGCGCCATTGTAAACCTGCGCGCACAAACCACACAGGCACCCCTGTGGTTGGAAATCCGCGAGCTGCAGCAGGTGCGCTTCAGGTGCATTCGGCCCCGCGGCAGCGCGTGACGTATTTCCTGTGTCGCAGGCCAGTCGCAGAATGTTGCTCTCGGCCGTAGGGCATTGTCAGTTGCGCAAGCTGCAGCTGGCCACGGCGATCGCCGCGGCGGCGCTGGCGGCGGCGGCGCTGGCCACCCCCAACCGGGTGCGCGAGTGGGGGCGGGTGGCTGTGCCTTCTCTCCCGCGCGCCGCGCCGCTGACTTGCCCGCTGCCTCCATCCCCTGTGCCATTGGAACCACCCCCCCTCCCCCCGCTCACGCACGCCCCGCAGGCCCCAGCTCCCTGCTCGGCCGCGGCGGCAGCCTCAGCCGCGGCGGTGTGGGCGGCATGGGCTTCCAGGGCGGCGACCGCGGCGGTGGCGATCGCCGCGGCGGCGCTGGCAGCGGCGGCGCTGGCCACCCCCACCCAGGTGCGTGAGTGGGGGCGGGTGGTTGTGCCTTCTCTCCCGCGCGCCGCGCCGCTGACTTGGCCGCTGCCTCCATCCCCTGTGCCATTGGAACCACCCCCCTCCCCCCGCTCACGCACGCCCCGCAGGCCCCAGCTCCCTGCTCGGCCGCGGCGGCAGCCTCAGCCGCGGCGGTGTGGGCGGCATGGGCTTCCAGGGCGGCGACCGCGGCGGTGGCGCTGGTGGCGGCGGTGCTGGCAGCGGCGGCGCTGGCCACCCCCACCCAGGTGCGCGAGTGGGGGCGGGTGGTTGTGCCTTCTCTCCCGCGCGCCGCGCCGCTGACTTGGCCGCTGCCTCCATCCCCTGTGCCATTGAAACCACCCCCCTCCCCCCGCTCACGCATGGCTCGCAGGCCCCAGCTCCCTGCTCGGCCGCGGCGGCAGCCTCAGCCGCGGCGGTGTGGGCGGCATGGGCTTCCAGGGCGGCGACCGCGGCGGTGGCGCTGGTGGCGGCGGTGCTGGCAGCGGCGGCGCTGGCCACCCCCACCCAGGTGCGCGAGTGGGGGCGGGTGGCTGTGCCTTCTCTCCCGCGCGCCGCGCCGCCATCTTGCCCGCTGCCTCCATCCCCTGTGCCATTGAAACCACCCCCCTCCCCCCGCTCACGCACGCCCCGCAGGCCCCAGCTCACTGCTCGGCCGCGGCGGCAGCCTCAGCCGCGGCGGTGTGGGCGGCATGGGCTTCCAGGGCGGCGACCGCGGCGGTGGCGATCGCTGCGGCGGTGCTGGCAGCGGCGGCGCTGGCCACCCCCACCCAGGTGCGCGAGTGGGGGCGGGTGGCTGTGCCTTCTCGCCCGCGCGCCGCGCCGCCATCTTGCCCGCTGCCTCCATCCCCTGTGCCATTGAAACCACCCCCCTCCCCCCGCACACGCACGCCCTGCAGGCCCCAGCTCCCTGCTCGGCTCCAGTGGCCGCGGTGGTGGTGACTTCAGCGATGAGCGGCTGCTCCAGCTGATTGACATGGTATGTTTGTCGTCCAGTGTGTTCATCGGTAGCAGCCTGTCTGGTTGTATTGACGGCCACTGGCTGGTGGATGGTGCAGGGCTTCAATGCTCACCAAAGTGCGGACGCTGTGGTGATGACCAGGGACGGAGATGTGCAGGTAATTGTGCATATCGTATGCAGTTTGCTTGGTCTGTACTAGTTCCCCTGTCACGCAATGTTGTGACGCGGTGCTACTTCGGACGCGTAGGCAGCCGTCGATGTCATCTTGCAGAACGACAACCGAGCCCACGATGAATCAGGTGATATGGATAACAGTGTTGCTGTGTACAGATAGCCACGCTGATCTGTGCGCCTGCCTGCTTAAGGATCTTTCTCCAACCAGTTGTCGAACACCTTGACTGCTGCTGCTGCAGCCTGATTGTGCCTTCTCTCCCGCGCGCCACGCCGCTGACTTGGCCGCTGCCTCCATCCCCTGTGCCATTTAAACCTCCCCCTCCCCCCTCTCACGCACGCCCTGCAGGCCCCAGCTCCCTGCTCGGCCGCGGCGGCAGCCTCAGCCGCGGCGGTGTGGGCGGCATGGGCTTCCAGGGCGGCGACCGCGGCGGTGGCGATCGCCGCGGCGGCGCTGGCAGCGGCGGCGCTGGCCACCCCCACCCAGGTGCGTGAGTGGGGGCGGGTGGTTGTGCCTTCTCTCCCGCGCGCCGCGCCGCCATCTTGCCCGCTGCCGCCATCCCCTGTGCCATTGAAACCACCCCCTCCCCGCGCTCACGCATGGCCCGCAGGCCCCAGCTCCCTGCTCGGCCGCAGCGGCAGCCTCAGCCGTGGCGGTGTGGGCGGCATGGGCTTCCAGGGCGGCGACCGCGGCGGTGGCGATCGCCGCGGCGGTGCTGGCAGCGGCGGCGCTGGCCACCCCCACCCAGGTGCGTGAGTGGGGGCGGGTGGTTGTGCCTTCTCTACCGTGCGCCGCGCCGCCATCTTGCCCGCTGCCTCCATCCCCTGTGCCATTGAAACCACCCCCTCCCCGCGCTCACGCATGGCCCGCAGGCCCCAGCTCCCTGCTCGGCCGCGGCGGCAGCCTCAGCCGCGGCGGTGTGGGCGGCATGGGCTTCCAGGGCGGCGATCGCGGCGGTGGCGATCGCCGCGGTGGCGGCGCTGGCTACCCCCAACCGGGTGCGCGAGTGGGGGCAAGTGGTTACGGTTTATTGGCATGGCCTACAAGTTGGTTACCGTTGGTATCGTGGATGCTGCCTCTCCTGCCTTATGGCCTCCGCTGCTACATGTCGCGGACCGTCGACACGGCAGCAGGTTCCTCAAGGGCGCGCATCACACTCCGGACTACTGGCGTTGTGGAGAATATCAATGATATGTGCGCATGCCGTCGCTGTCCTGCCGTACCATAGTTGCGCATGCAATACGCATGCGAATACACTCCCCACTAACTCGCTTCTGTGTGTCTGCCTTGCTCTCCTGTGCATACGGATGGTCGCGGTAGTGGTAGCGGTGGCGGCGGCAGGTGCGCCGGTGGCGGCGGGCTGGGCTGCGTGCTGGGCTGCGTCCTGCTCCAAGCCCGGGTGGCCATGTGCAGCAGGATCAACCCAAATCGCCAGCGCCTCTTGTGCCTCCGCCAGCGCCTGCTCAGCCTGCTGAACCTGGGCGGCAGCGGCAGCGTCAGCGGCAGCGGCAGCGACAGCGGCAGCAGCAGCAGCGGCCGAATTGCCCGAAGATGGGCCCGGGCCTGCAGCAGCGGCCTCGGCGGCCGCAGCGGCCTCATCAGCTTCCAGGACAGCCACCGCATGGGCGGCAGCGGCAGCGTCATGAGCTGCAGCAGCGGCCTGTACGACACCGTGCAGTGCACCGTCGCCACCCACAGGCTGGCTCCAGTGAGCCGGCTCCTCATCCTCCTCCGCCACCAGCTCCAGCCCCAGTGCCACGTCCATGTCAAGGAACCACGCTGGGGCAGCTGGGGCTGCTGGGGCTGCTGGGGCAGCTGTGGCAGCTGGGGCTGCTGGGGCAGCTGTGGCAGCTGGGGCTGCTGTGGCAGGGCCGCCGCTGGGGCTGGGCTGGGCGGGCCGCCGACCTGCGGCAGCGCGGCCTGTCCGGCTGAGCGCCGACGCTGCTGGGGGGGGCCCGCCTCCGACCGAGGCGACCGGAGCGGAGGCTTGGTGGCCGACGCCACGGCCATCACGAGCGCCACGAAGAGCGCCGCGGTGAACTTCATTATATTAACCCTAACTTCTATTTTCTTGTACTATCACCTGGGGCAGGCAGGCAGGCAGGCAGGAAGGAATCAGGATCAGCGGATCAAACGTCGCAATTTGCAGTTCGCGCTGCGTTCGGCCGTCTGCGCGGGCCCATTCGAGTCACAGGCCCCCCAAGAGCCCATATAGCTTAGCGGTGGACCTGCCAAGGGCTCACCTGCCGCGAGCTCTAGGTCGTCCCCGAGCTCTCCGAGCGCTCGCCGGTCAGGCAAGATGGTTGCAGCGCCGACCTCGACGTTTTGCACATTTTTGTGGCGCAGATTATTGTGGAGCAGAGTTCAGAGGAGACGCGAAGGGCGCGAAGGCGCGAAAGGACCGACAAGATAGAAACTGTTAAAATACGGTGTTTGTGGCAGTATATATATATATGGCACCCCAAAACACATGTACAGCTGCTGCTCCTGCGCTGCGCGCGCGCTTGCCCCCTTTGCAGCCACCGCATGGCGGCGCGCGGTAGCCGAGGGCGATGCGCTGCTGGCAATGCGCTGCTGTGCGCGATCTGCACATGCTGCACAGCCGCACGCCGTCGTCTCTGCCGTGCTGCCATTGGGTGCCGCGCTCCTGCGTGCCACACTTTGTGCAGTGCGCCGGCACCGCTGAGCTGCGCGCCCCTGCCGCCGCCACCAGCGCCGCCGCCGCCAGCACTGCCGCCGCCGCCACGCGCTTCTCGAAGCTGGCCAGCCAGTCACCGGCGTCGGAGCTGGGGCAGCTGCCCGTGTACGTGACGGGCCGCACAGGCCATAGGGCCGGGTACCTGAAGGTGCGGGTGACCAGGGTTGTGTTGACGTTGGTCTTGGCTGTCTGCGTGCGTGATGTATGGCCGGCAACACCATGTCCACCATAGAAGAGAAGGTCGTGGCGGCCGTGGAAAAACGGCGTGAGCTGCGGCCAGCCAGCGGAGAGGGCGATCCTGAGCCGTTTAGGATGCGACACCCACAGTCACCCGACTCGCCGCACTCGCTGAGCCCCCCATTCTACTCCGAGGCCAGGTGATGAAGATGTAGAGGCCGTGGACTTGTGGGAACCACGAGAGGATGCCAGGGGCGGGTTCGTGCTCCTCAATACGAACGCGGGTTCAGTGTATTAAATTGCACCTAGATGCTAGACTCTGGCGTTCGACCAGCCGTTGCAAATTGTTTGCCATCTTCTGGGGTCTGGGAATTAGCTGTCACCCTGCGGGACTTCACCAACCTGCCTTAACACTGTCCAATCACACACCTGTTATTGACGAGTGTTGCGGAACTAATGCGTACGTAGACCAGAGCGGAAGGCGGAGTGGGCTTGCAGGCGGCATGAGAGTAGGCAGTCAGTAGCGCAAGTTGCGAATTCACATGTTACCTCGTAACCGACGGTAAACGCTGTGGACGGTCGCGCCCATGGCTGGCTGACGGAAGGTGGCTGCTGTATTGGGATGGCTGGGCTGGACGACGCCGGCCGGGCTGGCGTTGGGACTACCAGAAAGGATGCGCCCGAAACCAACCTGGAGAACACCAGCGCCACCGGTGCCCAGCACGACATGTAAGGGAGGGAGGAGGGAGGGACAGGAGGCGTGATGCACTGCAGCGTAGAAGCTATGGCGCTAGGCGCGAGGCAAGCAACGTCAACCCCAAAGCAACCGCGAGGACATGGTGCGCAAGCCGGGCTGCAGGCTGTGGCTGTTATGGCTGCGCGCTGCGCGGGGTGACTAAACGAAGAACACTAAGTACGGGGACGGGATGGATGCGGTTAATAAATGAGCAAGGGCGCCGGGCGGCCGAGGAAGTAACGACAGCGCGATCGCTGCATGGCTCATCCCGGTCGCACTGCGGTCGGCATGGGCGCGTGCGGTGCATGCCGTGCGACACCAGGAAGCCACAAGCAGCCAACGCAAACGAATCCTCCGCAGGGGCGGCAAGGGACGCAAGCATACGCAGACAAGGAGGCAAGGGGTGCAGACAGCAAGGATGCTAGACGGCTGTCCGGAGGGTGCGTTCCAGCCTGCTTTGCACGGTCGTCGGGTCGACTTCGGCGTTCTCTGAGTGTTACTTTGTACCATATACACCACAAGTACTCAGTTTGCGGCCTGATTGATGATGCCGCGCGGTCAACATGCAACACATGTTCCTGCGCAAACAGCGAGATTTGATTTCAATTTCGATTGCCGTGATATACTCTAGGCATTAAGAGACAAATTAAAAGCTCCCGGGCTTACGAGCGCGACTCTATCTGGCGAACGCTTGCCCCGCGTGACAGCCATCCTGCAAAACGCGGCGGGAGCCAGAATATAGCATCCTTATATGTCACATAAGTTAAAGCTTGAGCACGGACGGCTAGACCTGCACGTGCGCAAAGAAGCACGTGTGGACACGTTCTTGCCCCTGGTTGTCAGCGCGTGTGGGTCCAACCCGCGCCACCGGTCCGCTGCAAGTCCCGGCCCCAGCGCGCCAGGCTGTTCCCTGAGGACGGATGAAGGAGGGAGGGAAGGGGGGGAGAAGGGGAGCCTGTGGGCATCAGCACATATCCTGCTGCGATGGCTCCGCGGCTGCGAAGTGCTGCAACCATGTACACTACATGATACATCGGTAGTTGAGCTGGTGCAGCCTGAGCACCAACGCGCGTCAGGTATGCCAAAGTTTGCCCCACAGCTTGTATGGGGCAAGTCTGGAGTTCCGAGAGCTCAGAGTCTGGACTTGCTGGGCTGGAACCACCCCTGGCTGGAACACACACACATCCTGCATGTTCTGCACCTGCGCCTTCCGGGCCCAGCAGGAGTGTGGGGCTTCCTACACTTGTACCTAACAGAGCACTTGCACGGAGCGCACATGGTTGCAGTTGCCTGGCCGTCCTAACGTGTCCTAACTGGCCTGGCGCCCCCAGGCGGGGCCCGGCGGATCGGCACAGCCCGCATCGTGCCACTCCTTGTCATCCACGCTAGTGTTGCAACGGTACTACACACAGAGCAAACTGTGTAGCAAGTTCATATCAAATTGACTATGACTCGAAACCCTGCCTGACCGAAGAGAAGAACTGGCACGACGAATGCGAGCTGCCCTGGCCTTGGCCAGCTTGGGCCTAGGCCCGACGGACCGGGGTCTCAAAGCCATGTACTAATGAGACAAAGAACGTGGCAGCTATGCGTCGCCGCGGTACTGCATGCTCTGCTTGCAGTCCGCGCCAGCGCGGACCTGCAGCTCAGCAACGGCACCTGTAAAGTCTTGGCGGCACAGGAGCATGTTTGCGGCGGGTAAGTTTGTCAACCCGGCCGGCGAAGGTCCATCGTGGCTCAAGCATTGACTGGGAACCTTGCGGACAGGGCCCTGGCGGATGGCCAGTTTCCTGGTGTGGACGCGGCTACAACCTGCATCTTGCAGCAGCAGGGACTCTTGAACCAGGTAAACAACCTCGCGGAATTGTCGCACGTGGAGGGGGCCGTCCTCTGTGTGGGGCGTTCTCTTTCCAACTCCATCTCTACTGGCTTAGTTGGACTCACTCGCTTGCAAGTTGGAGCTGCCCACGAGCACAGAGACGCTGGGCGGATTTTGCTCTCACTTATTTCCGGGCGCTCGTCACCTTTCCTCTTGTCTCTGAACAGAGCTCGCTACACGTGGCGTTCCTGTCGAACTGCATCGGTTCGCCGGCGCGGGAAGGGGGCAGCTGGGCATGCGCCCCCGTTGCCGCGGACGTGGTTTCCTACCTGGACGCTGCCTCGCCCGCTGGCCCCGCTCCAGGTGAGTGCCCCTGTGCGCTCCGGGTTTCGCACTGTTTAAGAACATTCGCCTTTTATGATACCGTACAGGCGGGCGAGGGATCGTAGCAAAACTAAAAGCTGCCCGTGGCTCGACAGGCAGGGCATGCTTGCTGCCGGCCCCGCCTTCCTCCATTCTAACCTAACCCCTCATCCCGTGCCCCCCGCCGCGCAGCGCCGCAAACCACCGACCTGGGCGCATGGGAGCAGCAGCTGAGCCGCACCGGCGGCGTGGCCATCCCCTCCGCCGCCGCCTGGGCGGTCAGCCCGCCGCAGCTCGAGTGGCTGGGCGCGACGGGCGCCGCTGCTGATGTAGGGCTGGCCGCCGCCTCCGACCCCCACCTGCGCTGGTCGGACGTGCTGCAGGGGCTGCGGGGCACGGGGCTGTACGGCAACAGGGTGCTGGGGCTGCCGTACGACTGGGACCCGCCGCTGCTGTTCTACCGCCGCGACGCCATGGTGGCGGCGGGGTTGGCGGCGGCGGCGGCGACCTCGGCGCCGCCGGCCACCTGGGAGGAGCTGTTGCTGGCGGCGGAGGCGCTGGACACACACCAGCGGGCCTGCAGCGCCCGCAGCGGCGGCGGCGCCAACAGCAGCGGCGGCGCAAACAGCAGCAGCGGCAGTAGCGGGGCGCGGGAGCCGGGCTGCTACGGCCGCGGCTTTTGCCTGCTGCTGCCGCCCGGCTGTGCCAACGACGGCGTGGTGCTGGGGGCGGTGTGGGCGTCCATGGCCGCCACCTCGGGGCCGGCGGCGGGGCTGTACTTCACCGCGCCTGGCATGGTGCCGCGGCTGGGCGGGCCGGCCATGGCGGCGGCGGTGGCCATCTACCGCAGGCTGGCGGCGCTGGGGCTGCCGGCGGTGGCGGAGGCGGCCTCGGGTGCCTCGGGGGCGGGCGGCGCGTACGCGGCGGGCGGGTGCAGCCGGCGGCACGACTGGGCTGAGGCGCGGGTGAGCTGTGCCATGGGTATTGCGGGCAGCAGCGTCGCGCGGTTGCTGGGCCTGCCGCCCTCCATGACGCGGACGGCCGCGCCGCCGCCACCGTCACCCGCGCCGCCGCCACGGGCACAGCCGCCTTCCTCGCCAGAGGTAGCGGCCGGCACGCAGTCCTTGGGCCGCGCCCTGCCGGGGGTGCAGCAGGAGCAGGTGCGGGTGGTGCTTGGGCATGACGCGGGCACGCCCCTGGGGGCGGCGTCAGGGGGCGCAAGTGCGGGCGTCGCTACTGGCAGCCTGTTCGGCGCCACAGGTAGCGGCGGTGGTGGTGGTGGTGGTGGCGCGGGGTTCGCGGGCTGGGGTATGACGGCTGTGGCGCCGCTGCCGGGGAGCCTGTTGGTGGAGGCGGCCTCGGACGACGGGGCCCAGCTGGTGCTGCGGCTGTGCAGCAGCCAGCGCTGCCCCTTTGCGCAGCCGCACCCAGACCCCGGATTGCTGCCGGTGGCGGCTGCGGCCGCGCGCCGCTCCAACCTGAACAGTGCGGCAGCACCCACAGCCGCCGCTGCAGGGGCGGCGGCAGCCGGTGCCGACACCAGTGGTGACCCGGACAGCAGCAGCTGGTGGGCGGCCGGGCTGCAGGCGGCAGCGCAGCAGGTGGCGGCGGCTGGCAACGGCAGTAGCAGTAACAGTAGCAGCTCTGGCAGCAGCAGCACAGCCAGCAGCAGCGGCGGTGAGGTGCTGGTGAACCGTGCGCCGCACCCCGGCCGCGGGCCCTTCTTCATGTCGCTCAGTGCCGAGCCGGCCGGCGGCGCCGCGTCACAGCTGGCGGCCTGGCGCGCCATTGCGGCGGCGCTGTCGCCCGCGGCCTCCTGGGCCCGCCTCACTGACCCCACCGTGTTCGCCACGCCGGTGCGGGCGTCACAGCTGGGCGAGGGCGCGCTGGCGGCGTGGGCCGCGGCCGGCTGGCACCCGGACGACGCGGCGGCATACCTGGAGGCGCTGCGGCAGGTGGCGGCGCACCCCAACGCGGTGCCGCCGGCGGGGTTCCTGGGTGGCGAGCGAGTGACAGCGCTGATGGGCAGCGCGGCGGCGGCGGCGGCGGCGCAGGACGGCCCCGCTCCGGCGGAGGTGGCCCAGGTGCGTGTGAATGGGCGAATGCTGATGGAGGGGAGGGAGGATGGGAGAGGGGGGGTTAGATGCCCGACCCCCTGGCTACGCCTTCACTTCTCAAATACGGTAATATGAATGAACCCCCCCCCCCCCGGCGCAGTCGCTGCTGGCCAACCTGACCGCCGCCTTCGGCGCCGGCGGCTTCTTCCTCATCCAGAAGAGCTACCTCACTAGCATTGGCGCACTCAGCGGAGCGGCGGGTGGGTGGGTGGGTGGGCGGGCAGGAGGGCGGGTGGTACGGTAGCGGGGTCCGGGCGTTGCCTTCATAATCAAGTATGAAACTGAACTGGGTGAAGTGGGTGGGTTGCTGGGGGGGGGGCACGGGAGGGCCGCCACGTGTCTCTGTGTGCGAATCCGCAGCGCACCCAAACCGCCACAACCGTCATCTGCCACCTGTCAACCGCCTACAGGCGCCGGCCATGGCTGGGCTGTGGACGGCAGTCCACTGCCGGGCGCGGTGCGGACCTCCGGTGACGTCCCCCGCGGCCTGGGCGTGAAGGACCGCATTGGTGAGTTTGCGGTACTGCTAGTTCTGCTAGCACTGCTAGGTCTGCTAGAACTGCTAGTACTGCTAGATCTGCAAGAGCTGCAAGATCTGCTGGTTCTGCTAGTACTGCTAGCACGACAGTAGCTGGCTCGACCGCCAGGGGAATGAAGGGGCGCGCCACCCGGCCCGGACGGTGAGCGGGCGCCGTGGGGGCGGCGGTGACATACCGGTAGATGTCGTCTTGGGCCCTGTTCGTGATTGACGCGGGAGGCGCCGCACCGCTGCTGCATGCTGTGGCTGCTGCAGGCATTGCGGTGGGCGTGGTCGCTGCGGCGGTGCTGCTGGTGGCCTCGGCGCTGTTCAAGCGGCGTGTGGTGCACTTCAGCTTCCCCTCGGCCGCGGCCTTCGGGCGGGGGCGGCGCGGGCGGCGCGGCGGCGCGACCCAGATGCCTGGGTACGGCCAGCAGACCACGCTGGTGGTCACGGTGAGTCCGAGGCGCGAGGAAAGGGGCATTAGGGGTTTTGTTTACCATGCGGAGCCCTGCATAATGAGCGTTGGAGACGGAAGTGCTTGAACGAGGAGCTGGCGTCTTGCGGCCTTTGATGGCATGCACGGCTCAAAGGGGCTGCATGAGTCCACCCCGCGAGTGCACATGGTCTGGTCAAAGACAACTGACTGTCCGGAATTGCTTTGCTTTGCCGTGTGACTGCCGGGCTACTGCAGGACATCCAAGACTCCACGGTGCTATGTGAGTGCGGTTACAGACGCGAGTATGCGGGCCTGCTTCTGTAGGGTGCCGCTGTTGACGCCATCCAACCTCCCAACCAGCCCCCTCAACCGACGAACCGACCTCCGCAATCCTGGCCACCCGCTTTCCCCCCTGCCTGCCCACCTGCTGCACAGGGGAGGCTGTGCCCGCCGCCGTCATGGACCTGTCCCTCAACCAGCACAACCACTGCTGCCGCCAGCTCGTGCGCAAGTACCACGGATACGAGGTGCGCAGCAGGGCCAGCGGCGTTGGGCTGGGGCCACGGCACACCACCACGGCACCACCCGTACCCTTTAAGCTGTGCGAGAGCGGAACATAGACGCTCCACTTGACCCTGATATGTGGCCACCGCACCTGCCTGCCTGCCTGCCTGTGCTCGCCTGCTCCACCCCCCTTCAGTATGCTACTGTACCTGCCTACGCCTTCAATTCTTGATTTAAGCATGAATTTAACCCCGCCCCCTCCCTTCCCGCAGACGCACACGGAGGGCGACTCCTTCACGCTGGCCTTCCACTCGGCTGTGGAGGCGACCTGCTTCGCGCTGGAGCTGCAGGTGGCGCTCATGGAGCTGGACTGGCCGCAGCAGCTGCTGGAACACCCCGCCGCGGCAGCCGTCTTCCTAACCACAAAGGCAGCAGCGGCGGCAGCGGCGGCCGCCGCCGCCGCCGCAGCCACGGCCGCGGCGGCGGGGGGCGCCTCCATCGCTGGGAACACCGGCGGCGGCGGTGGTGGTGGTGGTGGTGCTGGGCCGTCGAACAGCGCGCGCAGCACGCCGCAGAGCCAGCGGCTGGCGCTCCTGGGCTCGGTGGCCGATGCGCAGGCGGCCGCGGCGGGCGGCGGCACGGGTGGCATCGGTGCTGGCGGCGGCGGCGGCAGCCTGGGCGGCAGCCTGCACCACTACAGCGGCTACAGCGTGCATCGGCCGCCGTCGTCCTCTCTGGCGTCCCTGCCCACTCCCAGTCGCGCCGCCAGTCGCTCCGTGCTGGGCCACCTCACCAACTCCCTGGGCGCGGACCGCTCCACAAACGACAGCGCCGCCGGCCCGGGCGCGCTGGTGGCGGAGGCGGCGGCACTGGCGGCGGCCGGTGGCGGCGGCGCCAGTGCCGACGCCAGCCTTGACACGGACACGGTGGGGGCGCTGGGGCTGCAGCTCATGTCCATGTCTTCGCGGCTGCGGCACCGCAGTAGAGTGTTTAGCGACATGGGCGGCGGCGAGCTGGGCGTCGTCGGCGGCGGCGTGCTTGGGCGGCTTACCATGACTCCAGCCGGTAGCCGCGCTGGCAGCCGCATGGGCGGCAGCGCGGACGGCAGCGGCCTGCGCAGCCGCGGCGGCAGCCATGCAGACAGCCGCGGCGGCAGCCGTGGCGGCAGCCGCGGCGGCAGCGGCGCGGGCAGCGGCGCCGTCAGTGGTGCGGGCAGCGGCGCGGGCAGCGGCATGGCTAGCGGCATGGCTAGCGGCATGGTCAGCGGCGCGGTGAGTGGTGACGGCAGCTGCACGTCTCCGGAGCGCCTGGCCAGCCGCAGCTCCCGGCGCAGCGGCGTACTGATGGGTGCGGTGGGTGTGGGTGCGGTGGCAGGTAGCGGGGAGTTCGCGCGGCGCAGCCGCTCCTCCTACTCCTACTCCCACTCCTACTCCGCCGCCGCCGCCGCCGCCGCCGCCGCCGCGCGGTCCAGCACCGGCGGCGTACCGATGGTGCCGGGCGGCGCGGCCCGGGCGCCCTACGCAGGCGACTTCAAGCGCCCCAGCCTGCAGCCGCGTGCCTCCGACCCGGTAGGCGGCGGCGGTAGAGGTAGCGGCGCTGGTGGTGGTGGCGGCGGTGGCATGCCTCTCCCCACGTCGCCGCCCGCACCTGTCGGCGCCGCAGCAGCTGAAGCCGCCGCCGCCGCCGCTGCGGCTGTGTCTGCCGGCGTTACGGCTGCGCCTGGATCACCGCTTGCGCCGCGCTCCGCCTCCGCGTCGCGCCCCGCGACCGGTCCGTCCCAGCTGCAGCAGCAGCAGCAACAGCAGCAGCTGCTGCAACAGCAGCAACAGCAGCAGCAGCTGTCGGTGCTGGGCCGGCGGCCGTCCATGCCGCTCATGGGTCAGAGGCCCCGGGCGGCACCACACGGCAACCTGCACGCCCAGCTGCAGGCGACGGCGTCGCAGCCGCCACCCGCGCCCTCACCGCTCAGCGGCTCCGGCGGCCTGTCGCCGCCGTCCACCTCAGCCGCCGCCAACGGCGCAGCCGGCGCGGCCGCGGCCGCCGCGGCGCTTGCGCAGTACACGCCTGTTGCCGGCGCGCCGCTGGCTCGGCAGGGCTCGCTGCAGCCTCTGCCGCCGCCGCCTGCACTGCAGTCCGGGCACCGCCGCCGCTCCGCGCTGGCCATGGGAAGCAACAGCAGCGGCGGCACCCTGGCTCCGCCGGGCGCCTCCCCGCTGTCCCCGCCGCAGCACATCAGCCCGCCGCAGCACGGCGGCGGCAGTGCGCGGCTTACCTCGCCCAACGCCGGCGACTGGGCCGTGTCCGCCAGCGGCGGCAGTATCACTGGCGGCAGCGGCTTCGACGTGCTGCTCCCCAGCGGCCCCTCCCTGATCGGCGCCGCCCCCTCCCGCTCCATGAGTCGCTTCGCGATGGACGCCGGCGCCCTGGCCGCCCGCTCGCCGTCCCGCAGCTGGATGGCGGCGGCAGGGCTGTACGGTGCCGGCGGCGGCGCCGCCGCCTCGCCGCATGCCGTGGAGGATGGCGGCGCTGCAGGCGGCGGCCGGCGGGCTGGCGGCGGCAGCGGGCGGCCTAGCTACAGCGGCGTCGGGGACACCAGCATCGGCGGCGGCGGCGGCGGCCACTTCCACAGGCCCTCCCTGAGCGGCCGGATTCCGCACTCGCCGCTGCGGGACGCGACGGCGGCGGGTGCTGGCGAGTATGAGCTGCGGCGCCGCCAAAGCCGCTCCCTTGACGGCCACGAGGCCTCGCCGCTGGGCAGCCGCGCCGGCAGCTACACTGCAGGGCACCACCACCAGGGCGCGCCGCCGCCGCAGCACGTGCCGCCGGTGCCGGTGCCGGGGCACAGGCTGGGCGGCAGCCGCGCCGGCAGCCGCCGCGGCAGTCGCATGGGCAGCCGTGCCGGCAGCATGGTGCTCAACATTGCCGCGGTGGAGGCGGCGGCGCTGGCGGCGGCGGCCCAGGCGGCGCAGGCGGTGGCGGGGCCGGCGTCGGGGCCTCCGGCGCCGCTGCGGTCGGAGGTGCTGCGGCCAGGGCACAGGGGCGACACGGGCGTGCAGGTGGAGGAGGTGGAGGATGAGGACGGGGAGGAGGCAGTGGTGAGCGGCGAGCTGCCGGGTCTGCGTGCCGGCGACCAGTCCGCGCACATGCACGGCGGCCGGGCGGCGGAGTTCCTGCTGAGCAGCGCCAACCACGGCTGCGGCAGCCAGGACGGCCGCACAGCCGCCGGGGCGGACCACATAGGGGGCG
Source organism: Chlamydomonas reinhardtii (assembly GCF_000002595.2). NCBI lineage: Eukaryota > Viridiplantae > Chlorophyta > Chlorophyceae > Chlamydomonadales > Chlamydomonadaceae > Chlamydomonas > Chlamydomonas reinhardtii. Next base: position 6,321,041 of record NC_057013.1, on the reverse strand, counting down.
GCGGTGGCTTCGGCGGCGGCTTCGGCGGGTCCGGCGAGGGTGAAGGCGAGGGTGAAGGCGAGGTCAGCAGCGATGGCAACGCGGTGACCGTTGGCAGCATTGCGGCACGTCCTCCGCCCCGCCTCCCAGCCACCGGCGGTGCCCCTGCCGGCGCGGCGCTGCCGCCGGCCTCCCAGCGTGCCGCCATCAGCGGCGCACAGGCGGCCACCGGCAGCCAGGCCGGCCCCGGCAGCGCCGCACCCACCGCCGCATCCACCGCCGCCGCCGCGCACCAGTCCATCTCCCTGGCGATGCCGACCGCCCTGCTGGGCCCGCGGTTCACCCGCCGGTCGCACGCCCACGCGAGCATGGATGGCAGCGCCGGCGGCAGCGCTGGCACCTCGCTAAGCAACGCGCGGCCGGGCGGCCTGACCTTCATGGTCGCCGTCTCCGCCTCCGTCGCCTCCACCCTGCACGGCGGCTCGCAGGGCGAGGGCGGCGGCGGCGGCAGGGAGGCGGGCTTGGATGCGGCGCCCGAGGGCGGGGCGTCAGGCAGCACTGCACTCGACTACGCCTCTGGCAGATCACACAGCGCTGGGGCGGCGTCGCTTGCGGCCGCGACGGCGAGCGCGATCAACCAGAGCCGTGGCGGTGCGCAGCGGCCTCGGTCGCCGCCGTCGGTGGCGGGGCGAGCTCAGTCCGCGTCCGTCACCGCTGCACAGCTGCACGGCTCGCGCTACGGCGATGATGGCCGCGGCGCGTCGTCATCGGTGGGCGGCGGTAGCGGTCCAGTGCCGTTGGCATCTGGGGCTGCGGCCGGCGGCGCGGCAGGGCTGTGGACCGTGTCTGGCGACAGCAGCGGCAGGGTGGCTGGCCGGGCGGGCGGTGCAGGCGCAAGCGACACGGGCAGCGTCCTGCGCAGCCCATACTCAACGGCCAGTGCCGTTGGCACCCATGGCAACGGCACTGGTCTGATGGGTGCCGCCCCCGCCTTAGCCTCCGAGGACGCCGCCGGCCGCATGCAGCCGCACATATCGCCCGGCGGCACAGGGTACCACCTGCCGCCGCCGCCGCCCGCCTACGGCGGCGCGGGTGACCCCCCTGGCATGGGCATGGCGCCAGTGCCTGCCGTGGGCTTTGGCGCGCCCGCAGGCCTGGCCTCTGTGTCCACTGTCGCCAGCGGCAGCGGACCCGGCGGCGCCGGTCCCGGCGGTGCCAGCGGCGGCACTGGCGGCGGCCCGAGCGGCGCGCTGCAGGACTCGGTCCGCAGCCTGTCGCGGCGGCTGTCCGGATCCCTGAGCTACGTGCGTATGGCGCTCACCGGCGCCGCCGCCGCCGCCGCCGCAGGCGCGGGCGTGGGCGGCGGGGGCGGCGGCGCGGGCTCGGCCGGCCCTGGCGGCGGCATGTCCGGCTACAGCGGCGCGGGCCTGTTGCGGCTGCAGCTGGCGCCGCCGGGGGCCAGCAGCGGCGCTGGTGACTTCCCGGGCATCACCGAGGGCGAGGAGGGCGGCGAGTCGCCCGCCGCCACCGAGGCAGACGCCGGCGGCGCCTCGCTGATGCTGGGCTCCGGCCCCTTCGTGGGCGCAGTGGGCGGCATGACGGCTGCCGCCGCCGCCGCCGCCAATGCCGCAAGCGGTGCCCGGGGCGGCGAGCGGCCTTCCAGCAGCAGCCGCTTCTCCAAGCGCGGCTTCTGGGCGCGCGGCAGTCACAAGGTGGCGCGCTCCTTCGCCACGGCGCTGCTGTATGAGACCCTGCGCGCCGCCAGCAGCAACGCGCTGGGGGCGGCGCCCTCGTCGCATCACCAGCACCCGTACCAGCAGCAGCAAGAGCAGTACCAGCAGTACCAGCAGTACCAGCAGTACCAGCAGCAGCAGCAGCAGCAGCAGGCGGCGCAGCAGCAGGGCTACTCGTCCCACACCCACCCACAGCAGGTGGGCAGCGGCGGCGAGGAGCCGGCGGGGCCGCCCCAGGCGGTGCGGCCCGCGTCCATGATCCTCGGCTCGCTGGCCGCAGGCGCGGCGGGAGGCGGCGGCGGTGGTGGCGGTGCGTTTGGTGTTGGCGCAGGGCCGTACTCAGGCGCGTATTCGGGCGCCTACTCGGGCGCCTACGGCCCGGGCGGCGTGCTCACGCCTGAGCCGTCCGTGACCGCGGCCGTGCACTCGCCGTTGGATGGCGGCCGCAGTGGAGGCGGCGGCGGTGGTGGTGGCGGCGGCGGTGGAGGCGGTGGCTGGGGCCGAATGTCGCGGCCGACTAGCTGGTTCGGCGTGGAGGCGCTGGCGCTGCCGGCGCGGGTCAAGAGGTGGGTCGGGTCGGGTCAGTCGGGTCCGGTACGTGAACGTGTCAGTGGCGTGTGGTACTGGATGCGGGTGTGTCTGGATGGGCGCTCGGCTCGTGTCCTCCTTTTGCGTTCTTGCCTTTGCAGTTGCCGAGTCCGGTGTGCTCCGCACCATGCGACTTGCCCCACGCTGCTGCTGCTGCTGCCGCCGGCACCCTCCGTGTTTCCGCCCGCTACCACTACGCATCCTGCACCCCCTACTGTTCCTGGCTAGGCCTTAAACAATTATGAACGTACCCCCCACCACCACCACTTCTTTAACTAATCATGAACGTAACCCTCCCCCCCTGCAGTGGCCACCAGCACCTGCCCGCCTCGCGCTCCGAGCACGGCGGCTCCCGACTGCACGCGGCGGAGCCGTACCCGCAGCACCCCTACCCCTACCCGCAGCAGCAGGGCGCGGTGACCTCCCCCGGCGGCCAGCGCCCCAGCTGCCCCGAAGCCAACCCCCTCTACCAGCACCACACGCACGCCAGCTTCGCGGGCGGCGCGGGCTCGCCCGTCGCCGTGGGGCCGCCGGCGCCGGTGCAGGTGCGGTTGTGGGGCGCAGGCGGCGGCGGCGGCGGCGCGTGCCTGCCGGAGCGGCTGCCCGAGGACGAGGCGACGCCGCGGCATGCGGCGGGACTGGCCGGCGGCACCACCGATGAGCAGCCCGAGGACGAGGACGGCGGCGGAGTGATAATGGCGCTCTCGTCGGAAGCGGATGCCGGGCCGGCGGCGTCGCAGCGGCCCAGCGGCAGCCGACTGCGGAGCAGCAACAGCCGCGCCGGCAAGAGCCGCCGCTGGCTGCCCATAGGCCGGCAGAGTAGCACCAAATCGGTTGGTGGCGGCGGTGGCGGCGGCGGTGGTGGCGTTGGCGTTGGTATTGGCTGCGGCGTGCTGGCATCTGGCGTGCTGGCACGGCTGCCTATCCCGCTGTCGCTGTCGCGGCGGCGGCTGTCGAACCCGGGTGGTGTGGGTGTGGGCAGCGCGGGCGCATCCAAGACCGACATGGCGGGTCAGGTGCAGCTATTCAGGTGCGGCTGACTAATGCATAGGTGGGAGAGCTACCCCCGCTGCTGCCCGCAAAGCCGCGACACGGCCATCCTTCCTTCTCGCCGCCTGCGTGCATGGCTTGGCGCCTGATTGTCTTCCTACCAACATAACGCCACCAATTACATGTACACACACTCACACATGACCTGTCTGTGCGCTTTGTTTTCCTTGTGCTCTTTAACACACACATACACAAACGCAACCGCAACCGCAGGGGCTTCCGTGTGCGTGTGGGCATCCACTCGGGGCTGGACGAGGGCGCCGACGTGTTCTGGACCAAGCGCTCCGGCCGCCGCGCCTACTCCGGCTCCGCCATGCGCCAGGCGCGGCTGCTGTCGGACGCGGCGCTGGGCGGCATGGTGGTGCTCAGCACCGCCTGCCTGGAGCTGCTGCGGCCGCTGCCCAATGAGCGGCTGCCGCTGGGGGCCATGGTGTGGCACAGCGGCAGGTGCGGCGGGCGGTGCTGTGAGGAAGGGGTGGGGGTCAGGGGGCCGTGCAGGGCGGGTGATGCAAGTTGAGGAAGTGGCGGCGTCCAATAGGAACAGGAGGGTCTGGGTCCAGGCATGCTCCTGGCCTGACCCCGGCCATGTGCTGGCCTGGCCTGTGGGCGGCGGGCGCCTGGAGGCCGCCTGGCGTACAGCGGTGTTGTGTGCCCCTTCCCCCCCTCCCTGTACAACCCCCCTCCCCCTCGTCGGTACCGATTGCTGTGCTGACGCAAGACTGCCTACCATCTGCCACCACCTTAACCAGCTATGAATGCACCCCCCCACCCCGCCACTGTTCCTGGCTACACCTTCACTTCTTGATAAGATAAATATAATAATGAATGTACCTCCGCCCGCCCGCCCACGGTCAGGTTCCGCCTGGGCGACCGGGAGGGCTGTGTGGACGTGGACGTGTTCCAGGCGCTGCTGCCCACACTGCTGCCCAGGCTGCAGGTGAGAGGCGCGCACACACACACGTGCACCCACACACACACACACGTGCTCCCACAGCCCCTATAGATGATCCGGTGGTATCAAGACGTGGGGAAAATGCGGCCAGGGGTGTTTCACTGCCAACCTGTCATCACAGCCCTGAAGCTTCGGGCGCAGATTCCCGTCACACAACCCCGTGCCGCCTGCCTTCCTGCCTGCCTGCCCGCCTGCCTTCCTGCCTGCCCTGCCTTCCTGCCTGCCCCTCACTGCTCAGGCCTTTCGCGGCGAGCCGCTGCGCGTGCTGGCCGCCCTCATGCCGGGGCTGCTGGAGGCGCCGGTGGGGCCGGTGGCGCTGGCCACCTGCCAGGTGGGTTGCCGTCTTGGGGGTGGGGGGCGGGGGCGGGGGCGGTTCACCGTGTGTGTACCGGTACCGTACTTGTGTTCGTTGGGCGCAGTTTCTGGGCGGAAGGGAGCGCACGTGACTTGCACGCTGCTGCCGGAATGCTGCTTCGTAAGCTGGGATGCACCTGCGACACGCCGGCGACACGCCGGCGCTGCAATACCGTGTGCTGCACTGCACACCGTGTGTGCTCTCAGGTGGTGGGCGTGGAGGTGCTGCGCGCCTGGAACGCGGCGGTGGCGGAGGAGGCGCTGGAGGCGTTCCGCTGGCAGGCGGCGGAGGTGGTGGCGGAGCACGGCGGCACGCTGGTGGAGCTGGACGGCGGCGGCGCGGTGGCGGCCTTCACCAGCGCGGTGAGCAGCGGCGGCCGGCGGGCCGGGGTCAGAAAGGGGAGGGGTAGCCGTGCGGTGTGTGTTAGAACGGCGAGACGTGTTTCGGTCCCAGTGATGCTTTTCACCATTTACAGTAAGGGGGCAGCGGATGGGGGGCGGAGGTTGAATGCACATGAGTTCCAGGTGGCTGCAAGGTGGCTGAGGCAGATGCCAATGCTCCCTACCGCATGCCAAAAGCGCCTGCCTTGCTGCCTCGGCCCCCTCGCCGAGCTCCCCCTCCGACCTCCCTAACCCTCCCTAACCCTCCCTCCCCATCGCGCGCCCGTCGCGCCCCACTCACTCACTCGCCCACCCACACGGACCCCCGCCCACCCGCCCACCCGGCCATACGCAGTACCCGGCGGTGACCTGCCTGCTGAGCCTGGAGGACGACCTCAAGAGCTGCGTGCCCTGGCCGCCCGCGCTGCTGGAGCACGAGCTGGGCGAGGAGATCTGCTGCGTGCTGCCGCCCGGCCCCGACGGCGTGTGCGTGACACAGCTGGTGCACTGCGGCCCGCGCGTGCGCTGCGCCGCGGAGTGGTTCGCGGACGTGCGGCTGGACCTGGGCGTGACGCGCGGCGTGCAGCTGTACCGCAACGCCGGCAGCGGCAAGCCCTGGAAGAACCTGCAGCGGCTGCTGAGGCAGGCCAAGATGGGGCAGGTGGGGCGGGCGGTGCTGGTGGCGCGCGCGCGCGCGCGTGTGTGTGTGTGTGGGGGGGGGGGTTGTGTGTGTGTGTGTGTGTGTATGTGTGTGTGTGTGCGTGCTGGTCGTTGGGGCCTCGAGCTGTGTACGTGTGGGACCCAGACCTGCAGAGGCAGCGAGCACTGCCACACAGCAATACCGTAACCTCTTCCTATGTGACGCGCCTTGCCGCTGCTCTGCAGCTGCTCCACTTCTCCTCCCCTTCAAATCTGCAGAACCCATCCCCGCACGTGCCCCGCCTCCCCCGCCTCCCCCGCCCGCTGCCCCGCAGACGCTGGTGTCGGGCTCCATCCAGCGGCTGCTGCAGGCCAGCGGCGGCCCCCTGCTGGAGCACATGCATGTGGAGCCGCTACTGCCCAGCGCAGCAACAGCAGCCGCACGCGACGGCGGCGGCAGCAGCCTGCACGCCGGCGGCGCCGTCACCGCCGACGGCATGCTGAGCATGGCCATGGGCTCCGCCGCGGGTGGTGGCGGCGGCGGCGGCGGCGGCATGGCTTCGCCGCGCACGCCGCGCCTGGGCCGGCAGCGCAGTGTGGATATGCCCCTGATGGTGGGCGGTGTCGTGGTGAGCGGCGCAGGGCTGCTGGGTGCCGGCGGCGGCGGGGGGCCGGAGCTGGGCCGAGGCGGCAGTGGTCTCATGGCCTTCCTAGCGGGCCGTGCCAGCAATGCCACGACCGCCACAGGCTTCGGCGCTGGGGTGGGCAGTACAACCGCAGCCGCGGCCGCAAATGCCGGCGGCGGCGGCAGCGGTCTGGCGGCGGGCGCCTCCAGCGCCGGCATTGGTACGGGCCCTGCGGGTGGCGGCGGTGGCGGCGGCACTGGCGGCGGCAGCGGCCTGGGCATGATGGCTCTGGCGGGCTCCATGTTCTCCGCCATGACGGCGGCACTGTCCAGCCAGTACGGCGGCGGAGAGGGCAACAGCAGCAGCGGCGCAATCACAAGCCCGGGTGGCGCCGGCGGTGGGCCGGGGGCGGCGGCGGGGGTTGCTGGGGTGCGTCGCGGCACCAGCGGAGGCGGGGCCGCGGGCGGCAGCCAGCGCACAAGCGAGGCCGGCCCCGCCAGTGGGCCCAAGCCCGCGCTGCGCCGGCAGAACACCGCGTCCACGTCCGCCCCCAGCGCCACCGCTGCGGCCGCCCTCGCGCCCGCATCCTCGGGCGCGGCGCCGCAGGCGCCACCGGGCGCTGGCGGCGGCGGCGGCGCTGAGGTGGAGCTGTCGCGCCTCGTGCCGCCGGCCGGCCCCCTGCCAATGTCGGGGTTGCCGGAGGCAGCGCAGGCCATGGCGCTTGAGCGTCTGGCCCGTGAGGAGCCCGAGGGCTGGGGCCAGCCGCCCCACACGCCGCCACTGGCGCCGCCGCTTCTGCAGCCGCTCGACTCGGCCGGCGTCAGCGGCTCCGGGCCGCTGCTATCGTCGCCCAACAACGCATCCGTGCCTGCGGCCACAGGAGTTCGCGCCATCGCGCCCGCTGCGGCGGCATGGCATGCGGGCGGTACCGGCCGGGAGGGCCGCGACAGCGGCGGCAGCGCCTCGCGCCTTCGTGGCAGCAGCAGCGAAGTTGGGGGTGGCGGCACGGCCGCCATGCACCGGATCTCGTCGGTGCAGGCCTGCAGCGGCAGCGCCACACCGATTCCATCGGCGCCAGCGCTGCGTGTCGCTGCTGCTGCCGGGACCGGCACTGCCGCCGCCGCCGCCGCGGCCGCCGCTGCGGGCTCCGGCGGCAACTCGTCCAACCCCTCCGACCTCTCCGACTTCGACCGGGACTGGCCGCCGCACGCCCCACTGCCACCGCTGCCGCCCGCCCGCCCCGCCGTGTCGTCTGGGCGTGGCGGCAGCGGCAGCAGCCGCGCGCCCGGGCAGCCCGCCGTCAGTGCCGCTGCCTCCGGGCATGCCGCTGATCCGCACCTGCAGCCGCTGGAGGTGGTCGTGGTGGTGTCGCCCGCCTGCGCGGCAGCTGACGGCCTGCTGCCGCCGCGGCCCAGCCAGGGCAGCACCGGCACCGGCGCGGGCGCGGGCGCGGGCGTGCTGCCGGGCCGCAGTCGCCTGGCGTCCGAGTCGCGCGAGCCCTCCATCCGCCTGGCGAGGCTGGCCCCGCCGGATGCAGGGGCAGCGGGCTCTGGGGCGGAGGCAGCGGGTGCAGCGGGGCAGGAGAAGGGCACGGCGCAGCAGCAGGAGCAGGAGGCGGAAGTGGAGGAAGAGCAGGAAGAGCAGGAGGGCTCTCTGCAGGAGGAGGAGGCAACCATGGCGCTGAGGGAGCCACCGCAGCCCTCGCCAGCGGTCAGCAGTGCCGGGCCCTCCCCGCGCAAGCCGGCTGCCATGGCCGCCGACCCAGCTGCCGGCCCCGCCGCGGCTGGGACCGCTCCTGGCGCCGCCGAAGTCACGGCGCCCGGAGAGATGCCCTCGCAAGAGGACGGGTCGGACATGGCTGTTGTACAGCTGTCACCGCGTGTGTCAGTGGCCATATCGGCTGTGTCGGCGACGTCGGCCTCAGCCTTGGTGCCGTCAGAGGCAGCCAGCGCCGGGGCCGGCGCCGCAACCATGAGCTCGCCGGTCCCGCAGGCGGCAGGCGCCGCCTCCCCGCCTCCGCTCTACTCGCCGCCGCTGTCGCCTCCGGGCAGCCAGGGCCACGCCTACGGCTACGGCGGGGCCGGGGGGTCGCGGGGCGGCAGCATGCAGCGGCTGCAGCAGCAGCTCCGGACGGCGCAGCAGAGCCAGCCCCAGCACCCGCAGCAGCCGTCCTGGTTCCAGCGCCGCAGCATGCAGCGGGGCCAGCACGCCGACGCCGGCAGCGGCAACGCAGCGGCCGCGGCCGCAGCCGCCGCGGGCTCCTCGCCCGTCTCGCTGCCGCCGCGCGGTGGCTCGCGGGGGCATCAGCATCAGCAGTCGGAGCCGCTGCCGCTGACTGGCGCCGCAAGCGGCAACAGCCAGCTGCACAGCCCACCCATGGGCGGCAGCGGCGGTGCCTACGTCTCTGCCTCCGGCGACCGCCCGCGCCGCGTCCTGGAGGACATGATGGCCGCGGCGTCAGCGGCGTCGGCTGGCGAGGCAGCAGTTGGAGCCGGATCCCGGCCGACCGGGCCCGCCCAGCGGCACTCGCCGTTTGGCAACGCCGCCTCTGCCGCCTCTGCCGCAGCAGCCGCTGGAGGCAGCGGCCAGTGGTACATCACCCCGGGGGCCGCAGCCATCATAGGCAGCGGCGGCGGCGGCGGCGGCGGCTCCACCTCCGGCGCGGCCCTGCTGCCGCCGCGGCCGCTGCAGAAGCAGCTGTCGCTGTCTCAGGCGGCCCTGCACTCCCCCAGCCCCTACGCCACGTACGCGCAGCTCACGCCGGCCGGCTCGGCCGCGTTGGGCAGCCACCCCTACCTGGACCTGGCGCTGGTGGGCGGAGACGGGGTGGTGCTGGCGCCCGCGACGTCCACGTCGCCGCTGCCGCTGCAGCCCGCCGGCGCGGCGGTGGCGGCGGCGCCCGCGCACCTGCCGCCGGTGTCCGCGGGCGCTGCTGGTTCTGGTAAAGTGCCTCAGACGGGGGCGGCGGCGACGGTGGCGGCAGGGGTTGTCGCCGGGGCTCCTGAGATCACTCCGGACCTGCCCGAGGGCGGCTCGGTGGCGCTGCCCGCCCTGGCGCTGCCCGGCGGCACTGCCCACCAGGACCCCGCAGGCGCCACAGGCCCCAGCGCGCAGGCAGGCGCACAGTCACAGCAGCAGCAGCAGCAGCAGTCCAGCGGCTGGCAGTCGCGGCCTGCCGCCCACCTGCACACCCAGGGCGCCGGCGCCGGTGGCAGCGTGGGCCGCCTGCCGCTGAGTGTCGCGGTGGCGGCGCCCGCCGGCTGCGACTCGGCGGCTGCGGGCGGCAGCAGCGAGATCCGCGACGCCGCTGACGTCACTGACCTGGCGGCGGCGGCGGCGGCGCACTTGCACCCGCACCCGCAGCCACGTGGCCGCAGCCCCCTGGCCAGCCAGCCGCCAGTGACTGCCTTCAGCGCGATGCCGTCGGCGCTGTCGCCGCTGCCTGCGGGCGCAGGCGCGGCGGCGGCGGCGGCGGCGGCGGCCGGTGAGGCTCCGGTGGTGATGTGGCGGCGTGCGCCCACGGCAGTGCATGCGCGGCGTGCTGCGGGCGCTGCAGGCGCTTCGGGCGGCGGTGCGGCGGGCCCCGGCGGTGCGGTGGTAGGCAAGTATGCGCTGCCGCCGCCCCCTTGGCTATCAGGTGCGTGCTTCGCTCCCGTAGTCCCTTTTTGCCACCCTGTTTGCGGTCAGAAACGCTCTGCTGATACCCAAGACTGGATGCCCACTGCGGCAATGAAGCTGTTTGACGTGATAGCAAAATGGCCCCGCATGCCCACACCCCGCAGGCCTCCAAGACGCGACCAGCGGAGGCGTGCAGTCGTACCCAGCATCACTGGCGTCGCCGCTAGGGCCGCAGCAGCTCCCCACGCCCGGCGGCTCCGGCGCCGGCGTCCTGGCGCGCAACCACACGCTGTCCCACCGCAGCTACACCGCCGCAGTGCTCGCCGCGGCCTCACCCATGCCGTCCATGTCGGGCGCGGCAGCTGGCGCCGCTGGCGGCGGAGGCAGCGGCATGTGGCCGGCGCAGGCGCCCACTGCCCCGGTGCCGCTGGCGCAGGTCCGCGGCCGCAGCCGGGGCTTCGGCCTGGGGCAGGCCCTGCCGTCGCCGCTGGTCGTGCCGGACAGCGACGGCAACACGGCCGGCGCAGAGATCGCACCAGGCGGCACGGCCGCGGCGGCAGCAGGAACCTGGGCCGGGGGCGGCACACAGGCGCAAGAGCGGGAGCGCGGCAGTCGGCCCACCCTCCGCGGCTTGCTGGTGGGGTCAGGGGCGGACGCGGGCGGCGGCGGCGGTGCGCGGCCGGAGCGCAGTCCTCGCATGTCGCTGTCCAGTCGCTTGCTGAGCTCGGACTTTGCGGAGCGGGCGGACCGCGGCGCCATCTACGTGTGCCGCTGGAAGTGGGTGGTGGGGCCGTGGCAGGTGCAGGGCCAGCAACCCTCGCAGCAGCCCAAGTGATGGCAGGGCCGCAGGGCTGCAGGGTAGTAAGGGAGGCGGGTGGCGGGATGGGGCGGGCCAGTGTGAAGCCGCAGTTAACACGGGCAGGTCAAACCGTTTGTTTATTCGCAATACGGTACGGTACGTAAGAAACAACAACTGAAGAACCCTGCTCGGCAGCCCTCCCCCCATGCATTGGAGGAGATTGTGCAATGCGGCTTGGCAGCCGGGGTGGTCGGAAGGAGGTTCAGCCCGAGCGACGGCGTGTGGCGGTGCACGTGACGCGGCGGTCTATTAGTCAGCTCTTCAAGGGCGGCGGCATACAGGGCACGTGACGTGCCGTGTGCACACCTGGCATATCTAGTCGCACTGCCGACCTGCAAATGGGCGGCGCTAATTAAGCATACACGCACTTGCTGATTGCTGCTACCTTCATGAACACTTCAACAGATTGGACGGGGCGGTGACATGTGCGACTGGCTGGGCAGAATACGTCGTCTGTCGTTCTTTTGCCGTCTCCCATTCAAGATGATTGAACCTTTGCTTCTACGTGTGTGTGTCTATGTGACCTGCCGCCGTCAATAGGTGCGCAGAGCTCGAGACCGAAATCAACATACCGATACGTACTGTGGCTGTTGAGCATTGTGGTGTGCGTGGTGAGCATTGTGGTGATTGTCCTCTTCACGCGGCACCTCGCTGCTTTGCGGGAGCACTCGGTGGCTGTGCGCTTCTGGGTGTGAGTGTGCCATATCAATGATTGATGGCTGCTGACAGCTGCGGTGAACGCAGCAAGGACATGCGCCTGCGTGTTCAGGTATCTCCTCAGGTGATAAGTGGACTGCAATTCATTGAGGGCTCCGAGTTGCTTGATAGACTGTAACGTGATGTTGACGTCACGGTTGACGTGCTTTCCTGCACGGTCTCAGCCTGATCAGCTCACAGCCTTTATCAAAAGACCATCCAGCGGTCGTTGGCGACCTGAGACTGCCTCTGAACTTTGGAGCCAGTTCGTGCTCGGGAGTGCAAGAGATGGATGGTGTCAAAACATTTTGCAAACTGCGAGCCGCAAGCCAATGATCGGTCTTATGGCTAAAAATGGCTGCTACTTTGTCCTTGCTGAGTGCGCGAGCATAGAAACGGCACGGCTTGATTGGGACGGTACGCTGGTCACTTCGAACCGCCTCGACTTGGTCTTCGCAGATTGTTACGCATACCAGCATACACAAGAAACTTCACTCATCTTATCAGCAAGCGACACATACAAAACAAAGTGTCTCTGCTGGAAGCGTTGCTTCGTTTTGACTCTCTTGCTGTAGACCCAGTGCCCGTCGAGCTCTGGATACATATCACCCGAAGTAGAAATCTACCTAGAGAATGGACGTGGAGCCAATCTTCTGCGCGGAGCAGGTCGGGCCATGTACTCGGCGCGCGCGCAGCAGCTGCTCAAATTCAACGAATGCCAAGCGCAAATCCTCAAGCATTGTTTGCTTCATTGCAGATTGTCATTCCGCACAACCTTGCGGACATTCTTAAAGCTTACACGAAAGAGGTCATCCGTCGGCAGCCAACGGACCTCATAGCATTCTCGGCAAAGTAGGTTGACTTGAGTTCGGCTCGGGGCACCGGAGTCACACAGACGCGGTTGGTGGCCGCGGCTTGCCCACCAACACACACGTTTGAGCTTCAGCCCTAACCGGCACACCGACGCTCCCCGCACAGATACTTCACGAACCTCGCGAATGTGGCGTCTGGGGTATCAAACAGCAGCGCACCAGCTAAGGAGCAGCTACGGCAAGTGTATACACGAGGCGGCAGCGGCGGTGCTACGCTAACGGAGTCGCAGGTGCGCAGGCGTGGACGGGTGTGTTGGGACAGACACGTTGAGAACCTAGGGGTTGCGCAGGCGGCTGTTGGGTGTGCGTAATGTCTAGTCATGCTTACCGGTTGAATGGTTATATATTAATGCGGTAACCCACGCATGGGAGCTCGGTGGAGGGGTTGACGGCGACGGCAGGTAGGTGGTGGAGCCATCGTGGCACGCGCGCGCCGTCGCTCTCTACGGCTGGCCGCCCCGCATCCCGGTGGCCCCCCATCTCACGGGACCGCCGGCTGTGCGACCATTAATGGCGTGCGCCCACAGCCTGCTGCCACCCCATGCCGTGGCGTTGCTCCTGGAACCCCCCTTCCCCTCCCCTCTTCTCCCCCTCGCCTCCCCACCCCGCCTCCTGCTTCCCCTTCCCCCTCCTCCCCCGCCTCTCAGGTCACGGGCCTGTGCCAGCAGGCCGGCATCGCGGACGCGGTGGTGGCCAAGGTGATGGAGGTGGGCGCCTTCACGCCCGCCGCCGTGGACCTGTCCAAGTTCGTGTTCCTGTGCCTGGCTATGAGCTGCGAGGACTTCAACCGCGTGTGCATGGGCGTGTTCGACGTCTTCTCCGACAACGGCTCGCTGCCCGCCCAGGACCTGCTCACGCTCATCGCGCACCTGGGCCCCGACATGGACCCCGAGGTGCGCGTGGGTGTGGCGCGTGTGTGCCCGGGCACGGGGGGGGAGAGGGGGAGGGTTGTAGATACCAGCCCATACTAAACCAAACCCAATGCAATAGGGGGGGGAGGGGCGTGCGTTTGGTGCCTGGTAGCGGTAGGTTGCAGAGCGCCAGGACGGGTTGGCGAGCTGGAGAAGGGGCGAGCTGCACACGTGGCGGGGGTTGCCGGATTGGCGGCGCCTGCCTCCCTTGCTATCCCGTCCCTGACTCGCCGCCTTGCCGCCACGGCCACCCCCCACCCCCACCCCCCTCAGGTGACTCCGGCCTTCCTGGACGCGGTGGCGGCTGAGCTGCCCGCGGGCGGTGGCGCCGTGACCTACATGGAGCTGTGCGAGGCGCCCAGCCTCAAGCCCAAGCTGGGGCTGTCGTGAGCAGGGGACGCAGGAGCAGGAGGAGGAGGAGAGGGGGAGGACGAGCAGGAGGAGGAGGGTAGGAGCAGAGGAGGATAGTGCAGGGGGCAGCGCAGAGGCGGAGGAAAAGGGGTGGGAGAAAGGGAACTACGGATTGTGGGCTTGCCAGTAGCGGTATACGGTATTGTATGTGCTGCGCATGCCTATCTGGTGGCTGCTGCCTTTTTGGAGATGTACAGGATGCGGACGGCAAGTATGCGTGCTTGGCGCCTTGGTAGGATCAGCAATTCGGCATGAATTGCGCACACGGCAGCTACAGCCACAGGGGCGGTGTCGCGTGGGCTGCGAAGTATGGACACGTATCGGAACCTTGATTGTAAATGGGCATTAAAGGTGCTCTCATTAGCTTCCAAGGTTTCAAGGGCCTGTACCCAACACATCGCAGCAGCACCAGGCAGCACCCCAGCAAAACCTGACACGCCACGTGTCTGAGCACTCTGGCGTGCACGACAGGGCCCGGACATAGCGGACCCCACACGGCTCGGACTTTATCGGGCATGAAGAACGGATTGGACGAGGTCTGGCAGCTCAGCGCGCCTCACCCCTCCTCACATCAGGGAACCCTACTCTGCCTTGATTCGTGCCTTGACTGCGGCAAGTGCTGTTCCCCCGCCTCCTCCCTCCTGACTTGGCTGCAGCGGTGCAGGGAGTTCAAGGCGAGTGTCGGGCCCCCGATCCTGTCTTGCCTGGTGTGTGTGTGTGTGTGTGTGTGTGTGTGTGTGTGTGTGTGTGTGTGTGTGTGTGTGTGTGTGTGTGTGTGTGTGTGTGTGTGTGTGTGTGTGTGTGTGTGTGTGTGTGTGTGTGTGTGTGTGTGGCTGTGTGTGTGTGTGTGTGTGTGTGTGGCTGTGTGTGGGGGGGGGGGGACGCCGCTAGGACGGTCTGGGGGACACCACGACCTGCCGGAGGAATGACCGTGCCCGCAACGGAGTGACCCAGGGCTCCTATCTCCGGCGGTGGGGGGGGTTAACTTTGAACCAATCCCGTAAGGAAACAGTCGCGCTGCAAGGAGAAACTGCAGCCGCATATGCGAGCTGTGGTACATCACCATAGGTAGTCGGGCGGGCTTGGGCAGCGTAGCAGCAGCAGGTGGAAGGAGCAGTCCAGAGCAGCTCCGAAGTCATGTCAGCAGTGCGAGCCGCGCGCGGACCCCGTCGCCCAACTACTTGCAAATCTAAACTAACATACTCACCTGTACGCGAACGGAGGAGCGCCAGGTAGAAGCGTCCAACAGCAAAGGCGAAGAGGCACATGTAGGAACGTGGCATGGCGGCGAGCGTTAGTAGTAATCGCGGGACAGGCAAAGCAAGGCAGTACATAATCTATGGGACCCCACGCGCGGCTCAGAGACAAAGAAAGAGAGAGTGGGGCGGGTGAACGAGCAACGACTAGAGGGGCGGGATGAGTGCGCGGGATGGGGCATGTGGCGGGGGGGGGGGGGCCGGGGGCGCAGGCAAACAGAGGCCAGGCACGGGCAATGAGTGGGGGGGGGCGGGCCTGTTGCCGCTGGTGCCGCATGTGAAAGCGCGGCAAGCCGGTCTCGCGGTACGGTGTGTGTTGGGTGTGTGTGGTCTGCTGCCGTACGTGCCCCCGTGGACCCGGGTCGCGGCGGCGTGGCGGCGCGAGGTGCACCCGGCGGCAACGCCCCTGCGTTTGTTGGTGCGGGGGGCCGCGGACCGTGTGCTAAATAAGCCGCTCACCCCGGCGGGCAAGCCGTTTGCACGCCTGCTGAAAGCCATGACTGAATTGCCCGCGGTGACTCTTGTGGCGCCGCCCGAGCCGGGCGCGTGGGTGAGTCATGTGCCGTTATGGGCTAACCCGGCGCTGTGTGAGGACGGCCGCACGTGGGAAGTGGCTTTCGCGGATTTGTTCGCCCTGCCGGGACTGGCGTGTGTGGGCCAGCTGGTTGCAGCGCATGACGGCCTGAACGAACTGCGGCAGGCATTGACACGCCCTTGGGCGGAGGGCTCCCGGTCTGGTGAAGCGTGTGTGGATATGTATGTGACCGCTGTGTGGCTGCGGGTGCTGCACTGGAGCACGCGGGCGCGCCTGCCGTCGCCCCTGCCGGGGCCGGCGTCGCCTCAAGAGGCAGCCGACCGGTTTGCGGCGGCGGTGGCCCTTCTTCCCGCTGGCTGGGCTGCCGCCGCGCGTGCGGCCCAGCTGGCTCGGGGGCCGGCCGCCGCGCTGCCGCTGAGCCGCTCCCGGTGGCCGACGTCGTGAGTGCTACGGCGGAGTCGGTGCAACGGGTGGTGCGGGGACTTGGATGGTTGCAGAGAGGGGGGCCGCCCATCCTGCTCACTGCCTACACGGTGAAGGCGGGGACCGTGCTACAAATGGCTCCACAGTTAGCCGCCCTGAAGGCTAAGCATTTGCAGTATGTGTGCGATGCGGGTGTGTCGGGGGTGGGGGCTGCCCTGGCGGCGGGGGCCTTCGGGTGCACCTTGGCCCGCTTGTGGTCGCTGAAATGGGAGAATCAACATAAGGAAGCACTGTGGCGTGTGGCCGCCAACGCTTGCTGGGCGTTTCCACGGCATGCTAGCGAGCGGTCGCGAGGCGTTACTGTTGACCCGTGTTGGGCGTGTGGGGTTGACATGCAGGATGGGGACCGGCGTCACTGGTTTTGGGACTGCACTGTTGCGCTGTCACTTCGGGAAAGTATGGGGATGGCTATGGGTTTCCTGCCGGAGGAGGCTCTAAGTGCCTTCTCTCGTGAAGAGTTGTGGTTAGTGCGCCCGCCTGCGGGGCTTGCGCCACCTGTGTGGGATGTGGTGTGTCTCGCTGCTATGTCTGCCCTGGACTTTGGTCGGCAGCGTGTGGTTATGGCCGGGTTGGCGGCGCGAGCGAAGCTGCCGTCGGCCCGGGTGCTGAGCATTGGACTTGCCGTCGTAGCTGACTTCTGGGGTTTGTGACTTTGGGTATCAGGCCAAAGGGTTGGGACGCTGTGCCGTTTGCGCATCCCTTCATATCTCGGGCTGTTGATGACGGCATGGTTTTGCGCTTGCCGTATGACGCTGATTCCCCGCCCCCCTCGCCGTGAGAGGTTGTGCGTGGTTGTTGGCTCTGTGTGTGGGCAGGATGCACGTGTGGGCGACCGTTCTAGTACCTGGACGCTTGCGCCCTGGTTAGTGCGTGCGCTGTGCGTGTGTCCTGCGGCCTAGACGTTTCCCGGCACTCCTGTGCCTAGGCTTGTGGCGTTGAGGCACAGCGGTGGGGCTTTGGCGGGTTGAGGCTTGGCTAGGACTCACTGTGCGTGGAGTCACACGGACTTTGCCCGCGGGAGGGTTTGCAGCAAAGTCGGGGTTGGTGGAGTCAAGTTGGGCCCTGATAGCATGTGATGGCTCGGCGTCTTCGGGTGCTGGGACTGTCCCCTCTGTAACATCCGCATCCTATCTTAATGTCTCCAGACATTAATCGGCCATTTTGGTCGTTTCCTAGACATTCCTCCCGGGGGCTAATGTCTGAGGTGAGACTTTGTTGGCCCAGGTTTGGGGCGGGTTTTGTCCGAATTCCTAAGGAGAAGCCCCCAAACCGCCTTGTGTTCAGACAAAAGACGGCGGCCATCCGGCCGTTTTTGTCTGGAGCCAGACATCACCCCGAAAACAAGATACGACCCCTGACGGAGTCCTACACGGCGTCAAACCCGTGTGGGTGTGACCCAGTGACCGGCGTGGTGGCACTGACAGAGTGACAGGGGCAGCGGCTGCTGGCAGCGGCCGCAGCGCACTGGGCAACCCCACACCGGCGCGCTGTCCTCACGGCACGGCCGAGCGCCCCTGCACTGTTTGCTTCACCTGCCTGCCCCTCCCCTGCTTGCCCGCCTCTACGGTCGTATCGGCGCCAAGGACGCAGCCAACCAGCCATTTGCGGGTGAGCGCGTGAATGTCTTCAAGCTTCACCTACCAGTGCGCTATTCGGTTGTTGCTGCACACAGTCCTGCTTGACACGATCAACGGCACGCCGGCCTGTGCTCAATTGCTCCTCCTGTTGGCAGCCAGCAGACAACATACGGGACTGCCCGCCGCCCCTCCAAACGCTGAGGAGCGTTTGCGGCGCGTGGAGGAGAAACGAGGGATTGTGCAATGGCCGCAGGATGGTCCTGAGGTGCGGCAGGCGGGTATCACCCCATCCCTGTCAATCAGTCTATGGTTTGAGGCACGCGTTCAAGAGATTCTCAAGGGGCTATCTGAAAACATTTCTCTTTACGGCAACAGGACTGTGACCCTACAGTCTGGGAGTCGTTCCATCCAAAAGGGCAATTTGGTACTTCCTCGCGTTCCTACAGCTTATTAGAGCCTATGTTATGGCTTGGCTCGGCCTGCGTGTAATTTTAGGAGAATGGCTCGGGCCTGTTGGAGCTAGCCGTTTCACCGAGGAGGATTTGCGCCTGCTGTGGGACGGTGGTAAGCTGCAATGTCTGTGTTCGCTCGCCGAGTGAATCCTCGGTTGCTATATACGCTTCTTCTGTGGTGCGTGAAAGCCCAAGCGCTAAACGCATGAAGAGCCGCTGTGGTCTTTCAATGGTTTCCAGGGCCGGTGCGAGAACCCGCTGCTGCCTCTGGTGTCCATGCTGCTCCTTTCCGCTCTCATTCAATTCGATTCATGGTTGCACCGCCACGGCGCTTGCGGCGGGGCATGGTCACGGCCTGGCGCCCGTGCCGGGCCCTGCGTGGACCCGCCCCGCTACCTTTTCCTCTCTTTCCTAACCCTGGCACTACCGCCACTCCTACCCCCTCGGTTGATAAACCAGGATACGCTACGTTGGAGGATCTGGAGGCTGCGAGCTATAGTGGACTTCGGGACGCCAAACTAAAACCCGCACGGGCAGACCAAATTATCCGCGCTCAAGGTGAGGTCCGCACAGGTGTTCTGTGCGTGTGGGAGTTGCTCTTTCACAAGGCACCGCCTGCTATCCCGATTCCGTGGTTAGCACGTGCATGTGTTTGCTGTTTTGAAGAGGGCAATAGCACTAAAAGTGCCTTGGTTGGGCCACCTCGGGCCCTGGTCGCTGGAGGGCGTTTGGGGCTCGGCTGCCGATCTCAATACTACTTTCTATATGTATTAAGACAACTGTATAAGGCGGGGACAGGAACTCGGCTGGAATCGGAACATCGGCACAGGAAATTTCCGGGGATGGGGCCCCGGAAGTTTGCCCAAAACTCCGGCCAAAACTCCGGCCCATTCGCCGGAAGTTTGCACCGCCAGTTCGAACGAGCCAACCCCAGTCGACCCCGAACTTCCAAAACTCCGGCCAGCGAGCACAGTCCAATGCTGACCGAACTCGCAGCTCCCGCTATGGCGCGAGCGCGCCCCGCTTTATTTCCTTTGCCTTACGGAGCCTCGTTACTCTCCGGAAGCTCCTGCGCCTCTCGTGACCCTTCATATTATTTATCGGCTCGGCCCTGGCAACTTGGCGCCATCGGCGATAGAGGGCTGCGCGAAGACCCGCCACAGCAGCAGGTGCGCGGTGGGCAGATAGAGGGGGAGCAGTGCGTGTGGTATGCGCCGGCGTGGGTGGCAGCGGGGGTCTCGTGTGCCTGTCTTGGCCCGCGTTCACCCGCACCCGCACCCACGCAACCCTCACCACTGTCAATCATGACATCCCCACAGGACACCCACGGGCCATGGGTGAAAACTCATTGCCGCGCATGCACGCGCCGCACGTCACGCGCGCGCTGCAGTAGCGATAGCCCGGAGGGCGGATTAGTGGGCATGATCGTGACAGGATCCGCTTGGGTCGGGGGCGAGGCCCCGGACGTGGAGCGGCATCGGAGAGGGGTGCGGGATGAGCTTCAACGATGGTTTGGGTCGGGGTTGGTCGAAGGAATGTGTTGCCAGGTCACAGGTGGCAGCAGATGCAGACCGGGGGAGTTCAGGAGGCTAGCTATGCCCGGGCTCAAAGTGTCAATGACTGTCTGCATCCGCCGGAGCCTTGCGGCGCTCGGTCTCTGGCCCTTGTTGGCGAGGCGTGATTCGTTCCGCCCTGGCGATGCTGACTGCCTGCATTGCCCTGTTATCGCTTTCACGTTGTGCAGGCGCGGCGGCTGGCCAGGGCACAGCACAAGCTGGTGAGTGGGACGATGCGCACAGGGTAGCGGCTGGTCACGACACGCCGCAGCTCAGAGGGTGGCCGCTGGACCGCGGTGGTGCATTGTGAGGTTGGGGGCGCAGGCTCTCCTTTGCCGTCCACCAGCCTGCATCGTGCACGTGCAGCGCCGTTCCAAACTGCGCATGCCTTTCGTTCATGTCTTCACTTCGTTTGCATCTGTGTTTCGGTCGCTTTCAGGTGATGCAGTTGCGGCGGCTGGCCTGGGCATGGGGAGCGCGGCAGGGGCCGGTGAGTTATTGTGTTGCGCGGGCCCAGGGAATTCTCACTAGCGGCTTGTGCACATCAGCGGTTTGGGGGGCTCAGTCCAAAAAAGTTTGCCGATGCGATCGGCAGTGCAATCGACCCAACTTTATTGAAGTTCCTTATCAAAATCTGCAGGAAGACAGGTATGATGTGGGCGCGATTTGGAATGAACCAACGCGCTTTGATGCCTGCGCAAGAGCAAAGGACCGTGACGGTCGCTTGCCGTGCCTTGACCGCTCCGCAGGCGTTCGGCCAACGGTCTTCCTACGATCTCCGCTCCCAGACGCGGCCCTGCCATCCCGCTTTGACAAGCCTAGTCGCTCGCTGAAGATAGATCACGCGGAGCCCGTAGATTGCAAGACCTGGGAGCATGTGGCGCCGCAAGAACGCATTCCCGCGCTCTTCGGCCGCTTGGCGGCCGCATGTGGCAGCCACGCCACTGCTAGCGGCTTCCAAGCTATGGGCGGGGCCGGCCATGGTACAAGCAGCACGGAGGGCGGCGGCGGCGGCGGCGGCGGCAGCAGCAGCAGCAGCAACAGTGGGGGTGGCGGCAGTAGCTTCGACGCTGAGGTGCTCACGCTCATCATGCATGCGGATGACATCTTCTGCAGCGCTGACGGCGAGCCTATTCGGTGAGTGCCGTGATATGGGTGGGTGAGGTGATCGTTGTCGTCAGGCCAGGGTCGTTGCGTTACCGGTAGATTAGCCAATTCCTTGGGCAACCATGGGTTATCCCCAGTATGACACTGCGTTGCGTGTGGCGCTCGTATGTGTCGGAACCGCCAATCGACAGGGTGCTGCTTCAGCAGCAAGGGCCGCCTGAAGTGCTCATCAATGAAGCTGTCGCCTGCTTCGGCACGCGCCCGCTGCTCAAGGTGCTGACCATCCTGGTCAACGGCCTGTTGGAGCGGTTGCGTGGCGGCGCCAGTGCCGACCGCACTGCAGCGGCGGCAGCAGTGGGCAGTGGGGCAGCGGCGAAGCCGGCGCCCGCCGGTATAACGCCTGGGGTGGAGCCGGCGGCTGCTGGTAGTGATGCTGCGGCCGTGCCAGCTGCCAGGACTGGCCGCGTGAGCAGTGTTTATTGGGGTGCTGAGATGAGCCTTGAGAAGATCCGCGAGGTGGCCAGCAGCCAGGAGGGTCTTGAGTGGCTTGTGCAGGGAGGGGGCGGCTCGCTGCGCCCAGACATGCCGCTCATTGTAGTCATCTCGGATGACGACGCGACCTGGCAGCAGTGCCGCAGCTTTGTGGAGATGAAGGCGCCAGCACTGATGCTGGAGGGCAGAACGCCGCGCTCGCTGGTGGACCTGTGGCTGAGCGGCGACACACGTGTTCGCGCCATATTGGCACAGGTGGGCCCCACAGCCCTCGCCCGAGCCCCAGCGAGCCCCAGCCCGAGCCGTAGCACTCGCCCGAGCCATGCAGCTGCATAAGCAGCAGACCGCCTCAATGCGTTTGTGACGGCATGCGCGCTACAGTTGCTGGGATGGGCTTGTTCGCGTGGACGGAAGCGCGCACACTGTAGCCCCTCAGTGCCTTTGCAGTCTCTTCCCGTGCCTTCTGCGTCGATCTGGCTCTCAGCGCGCATACATGTGACGTGCCTCCTCGTTGCTCACCTGGTGCCTCCCCGGTGCCGTCGTACGTGTTGACGATTCAATGACGCAGTACTCGCTCGTACGCTCGTTCATGCCTTAACATGCAGGTCAATGAGTACATGGACCGCCTGGGAGTGAGGTACGCTATTGTCAGCTGCCACTACGCCATGTGGGCGGTGCGCCGCACGTGCTCGCCACCGCCGCCGCAGGTCCTGCTGGAGAACCAGACCGAACCCCAACCCCGGCAGCAGCAGCAGCTGCAGGCGCCATCGGTGGGTCCTGCAGCCGCCGCAGTAGTCCGTGCCCGCAGTACCGGCGTGACAACCCGAAGTGCATCCGCCGCTGCTGCACGTGCGCTGGCTGCTGGCGCAGGCGGCGGTGGCTGTAGCGGCAGCGGTCCTGATGGCATGGGTGGTGTCGGCGGCAGTGGCAGCGTGGCAGGTACCGGCAGCAGCAGCCGCAAGCGCGGCCGCGCGCGCGACGGGGTGCTGCACCTGGCAGGGCCCTTTCTGGCGCCAACGGAGCACACGGACCAACAGCCGGCAGTCACAGCCGCCGCCGCCACCCTGTACACCATGCTGCTCAGCCTGCCGGAGGTGCCCGACCCACCTGCAGCAGGGCTTGCGCGGCGGCGGTCGCGGTCAGCGCCGCCCGGGCAGCCGGACGCAGGGCCCAGCCGCAGCAGTGGTGGCGGTGACGGCGGTGGTGCAGTTGGTCGCGGCGGGCAGCCCGGGGGCGCTGCTGCCGGCGGTGCGGGGCACACGGAAGGGCAGGCCGTGGGCGGTGCGGGGCTGGCGGCACATGGCAGCCGGGCGGCGACGAGCCCGCCGGCGGGAGCGGCAAGGCGAGCAGCAGCCGGCGGGGAGGCGGAGGCGCAGCCCTCGATGCTGCAGCATTGGGACGAACAGGGCGCAGCGCGCCTTGCGCTGGCGCCCGCCTCTCCATCCGAAGCAAGAGGCGGAGACGGAGCGAGCCTTGCGCCCGTCACCGGCAGCAGCGCGCATCACTGGCGGCGGCGCGCATGTTGCCTCCGCCAGCCGCCGCCGCTGCCGCCGCTCCTCATTGAGGCCGACCCCGAGGTCCTGCACGTGGGCTACGCGGGCCTTGCCTGCACCGGCCGCGTCAACGGCGAGGAGGCGGTGCTTAAGATCCTGGACTCGGACGAGCACGGCGTCGCGGCCTTCGAGGCGGAGTGCAGTGCCTACCGGGCGCTGGCCGCGCTGCAGGGCGACGTGCTGCCGCGGCTGCTGGCCGCTGGCCGCCTGGGTGACCTGGCGCCGCCGCCACCACTGTCTGGGGGGGAGGAGGAGGAGGAGTGGGAGCCGCCGCCGGACGGCGACGTGCGCTTCATCGCCACCAGCCGGGTGCGGGGCTTGACGCTGCGTCAGGCGGCGGAGCAGTGGGGCTACATCCAGCCGACGGCGGCGGCGGCGGCGGTGCACGCGCTTAAGGTACTGCACGCGGCGGACATTCGCGCTGCTGGCGGCGGCAGTGGCGGGCGCTTCCTGCACGGCGACATCCGGCTCAGCAACTTCATGTTCCTGCTGCCGGCTGCGGAGGCGGCGGTGGGGCCGCGCTGCGTGGTCATTGACTTGGGGCTGTCGCGCCTGGACGGGACGGAGGCGGAGCAGCAGGCGGAGGTGCGGCAGCTGGAGCAGCGACTCCAGTGCGGCAGTGGCTGAGGAAGAGCGAGGGATGAGTGATGAGTGCGAGGAGGTGAGGGTGGCTGGCTTCAGCCGTGGCCGAGGGAGCAGGCGGGAGGAACGGCAGGGTGGTGGGCCTGCTGGGCGGGTTCTGGGCAGGACGTGCAGTTCGGAGGTTACGAATGGGATGCGCGCTGGGCCACGGTTGCAACTGGGGTGGACATGCGGCCGCACTATTGTGCGGTGCGGTAAGAAAATGAATGACTGATTGCGGACCTGGATGTGCCAAGACAAGGGGCATCATGTAGCGCAGCAACAGGTGGCTAACAATAACGAAAACGCTTGAGATTCTTGCATGGACCGTGTGCTCAGAATAATGCATGTGTACGAACCGGCGGTGTCTCTGTATGTCCTGATACATTCATGTGAGGGGCTACCCTGCTTACTAGAATGGATGCAAGCTCAAGGCATGAATGACTGTCACACGTAACGGGTCCTCTGACAATGACGGGCTCGGCATTTGGCAGAGCCCGCTCCTACCTACATGCGCTGAGTAAGAAGGGTTCAGGTGCGCTCGAAGCAACTGTGCAGGATGCGCGTTCACTGCCATTCTAGTGTAAATGAGGGTTACCGATGACGGGCATTCCGTGGATGGTATGGAGGCAAGTGTCAACATCATCGAGGGCGCAAGACCGAGAACTCTATCTAGCGTACGGAGGGCGGGGAGCTAGCGGCGTATGTGTTGCGGATGGGCGCCGGTTGGCGACGATGTTGGAGGATGGCACCTAAGGAAACGCATAACAACCACCAAGGTAGCTTGTGGCGTGGCTGTGCCTTGCCGTGGACCGTCTGACTGCTGATCCGCAGCAGCAGAGCTCTATGACTTCATGGCTGTATGCTTTGTCACAACTGGTCGGTACTAAGCAACCTGATGTTCTGCTGTGCATGCCTGTGATTGGCTGGCTGCCGGGGTAAGCCGCAGCAGGGCAAACTATCACGGCAAGCTCGCGAAAGGATCTGTGCCGTGGGTGTACCATATGCCCCTGCGGGGTAAGCCGGCGCAGCGCAGTGGAGCCCTGTCGTTTGCTATGGCGTTTCCGGCCCCAACATGATGTGTATAAGGGAGTTGGTCCCATGGATGGCGCGCTTCAGGAAGTCCGCGAAATGTTTGAGCGCGGTGCGTCAGGTACCCGTACTCGTATATGACGAGTGCGAGAAACGTTACTTGGTCGATGTCTGGCGCCAGGTGCTTGGGTCAGGCCCCAGACGGCATCTGCCCGTTCCGCTTATACGGCCGCCGTCAGCCCGCGCTACTGCGCAGCGCATTGCCGCGGCCATGGTGCTCCTGCCGGAGGACTGGGCGGCGGCGGCGCGGAAGGTGCAAGCGCCGCGCCGTGACGCGGTCTGCGGCGCCGGCCTATGTTGAAGCCGTGCGTGTGGTGGCCCGGGGGTTGGTTGCCTGCTGTTCGTGCAGTGACGTGACTAGTTTGTTAGCTGTGGGTCAGCACGGACTGTGCACCCAACCCAACCGGCAAAGTCCGGCATTGCGGGGATGCCATAGGCAATCATAGGCCCCCAACATAGATGCGTGTGCTTAATAGGTGCCGCGTCAGGTGTCTGGTGTCCATTGGGCACCAGGAGGGGAGGGTTCCATCACGAGCCCTTTTCCTGCCCTCTCGGGCAGACATCTTGTTTAAGCTCTTGGCGTGGCGGATGTCGAAGGTGGGCCGTCTCCACTACGCTTTGCTGTTGTAGCTGTCGTGAGCGAAACACGTGCATGTGTGTCTGTACCACTCGAACATGAGATGGGGCTAGAAGGTTATGTGTTTTGATGTTGTTTCCTGATATCTGTCGGCGACAGCACGGTACACGTGCTTGTTCCGATAGCGCGTGCACCAGCGCACATGTGGGCACGCTTGCGCTGGCCTGTGAACTTGAGCGCAGTTTCGCCAGCTTCGCCGTCTTTTTGTGAGTTTTTGGTGCATTTGATTGGTGCCAGCGCGATTTGATGTGTCTTGGCGGATAGCGTGTTGTTCTGCTGCTGCGTTTTGCTGTGTGTCGAGATGTGCTTGTTGGCCAATCAAGTACTGCCCGAGATACGATACCGTAATGGTGTCTGTTGCTCATTGAGGAGGATTACTCCACTTGCCGGAGTGCTAGTTCATTTGCCTGGGCTGCCGCCGCTGCCGGGCCAATCCATAGGGGCGTTGTCATGACAGTTGGTGACAGGGCGCTCAGGCTGTAATGAGGATGGATGCGTGCTGTCCCAGCAGTCCAGGCGGAAATAAGCTCTCCTTGAGACGTCATATGTGTGACAGGGCCTGCGTCTTTACGGCGTGGGCGCGTGTGCTACCAAACAAGGACAAGTGTCCCCCTGCCACGGGAAAAGGGGCTGAGCCCCTCCACTCTCTGAGGCCGAACGTCCTCATCACCCGGACATAGCCGGGGTCGGTCTGTACAGGCACATAGCCAAACCAGGTGCTCAGCAGCCACACCGCCACTGCAGAGCCAGCCAGGACACCACACAATTGACAAAAGCCGCACTACTTGTCATGCTGCTGCTGCCCCCTGCCAAGCATACCCTGCTCACCCCATTGTGGCCTGCTACCTAGCTAGACACCGGCGGCCAGCCCCTCAGCCTGCGCGCTTGCGCCAAGTTTTGGGCGACGCTGCGCTCTCCTCCACGTGGCCGTTCCCGTCCCCTCCGCTACCAACATGCGCACACGTGCCGCTGTCGCTGTGTCGCTGCTGGGCCGCTGCTGGGCCGCCGCCGCCGCCGCCACCGCCGCCAGGCTGTAGTGATGCGGGCCGCACGTTTCCAAGCAGCATCTCCACCAGCGCGTGCCGGATGTTGGTTGCAGAGTTGACGTCCCGCCCCTGCACTTGCCCCTGCATTGAAGCTCGTGATGGAACATGGCAAGGGGCAGGAAAGCGTAGTCCCGATGTGTGTGGCTCCCACCCGTGCCCACATAAATGCGTAGCAAGAAGGGACAAGGCATTGGTGCGTCGTTCACGCGCTGTTACTGTACCGACGGTAGCTGGCAGGTTGTGTCGATGTTTTGCTGACGCGCATTCCTCACGCTCCGGGCGCCCGGCCAAGGCGATAGCACCACACAGACTCAATGCGACGCCACACCGCGCGGATAGCATAGCCGATGCGCACCTGCAGGCAGGCGACCGGCGTCCACGGATGAGTTGTGTAGACGAGCACTAGCGTAATGCAACGGCGTGCAGCAAAACAATGGCCGGGCGACAGTGTGACAAACAGGGGCAAGAACAAGGCGAAGCAAAGCAGAAGAGGGGCCCGAATGTGTACGACGGCGGGCGGGCCGAATGCGGTGCAACACGCCAACAACACAACCGGAGGTGAGGAAGCGTAGTAACGCGGGCCAAGACAGGCACACGAGACCCCCGCTGCCACCCACGCCGGCGCATACCACACGCACTGCTCCCCCTCTATCTGCCCACCGCGCACCTGCTGCTGTGGCGGGTCTTCGCGCAGCCCTCTATCGCCGATGGCGCCAAGTTGCCAGGGCCGAGCCGATAAATAATATGAAGGGTCACGAGAGGCGCAGGAGCTTCCGGAGAGTAACGAGGCTCCGTAAGGCAAAGGAAATAAAGCGGGGCGCGCTCGCGCCATAGCGGGAGCTGCGAGTTCGGTCAGCATTGGACTGTGCTCGCTGGCCGGAGTTTTGGAAGTTCGGGGTCGACTGGGGTTGGCTCGTTCGAACTGGCGGTGCAAACTTCCGGCGAATGGGCCGGAGTTTTGGCCGGAGTTTTGGGCAAACTTCCGGGGCCCCATCCCCGGAAACGGGGTCTCCACATCGGCGACCGGCCGAAATTGACCGAGTGCCCCAATTTGGACCACCCCTTGAACTGCCGATCTGCTGTGACTTTTGTTGTCCAGAGCGTTGTGCTATGATCTTTGCTACATATGATTGCAATTGACTCGCTCGGGCTGGCAAAACGGCTCTCGCAACGACTCGCTTGCCCGAATGTCGCGAATGTCGCGACATGACCAGCTCAGAACGTTCAGCTGAGGCGCGCCCCCGAGCCAACAACCCCATTACGCCTGCATAGTCCAGCTGCCGCGGGGCGCGCCCACAACCATCCGCCCGCAACCGTGTGCCATGACGGACGAACCCAAAGCCAGGGTCCCGGCTGGGTCCCACACTCATGCTGGGTCCCACGCTCGTGCAAGTCCGCGCCACATACATGCGCATATTGCAGCGCCCTGACCCTGCATCTCAGAGAAGCTTTGCCGCATGAAGTTCAACACAGTCCCAAAGACATCCTGCACACGCCCTTGTCACACCCGGCACACTCAAAGTGAAAGAAGATTGGCCATCCTGCTGTGGTTGTGCTACCAGCCACACATGTTTGCATGTGCTAGTGCTACTGTGTTGCTGGTCCTAGGGAGGGAGGCTTATGCGTCCATGTCGCTCTCCTCAGTGAAGAAGTCCTCCTCATCCTCCTCGTCGCCACTGCTGCTGCTACTGCCTTCGCCGCTGGCCTTGTAATCCGAGCCGTCATCTCCCCCCGCATCAGAGCCAGCCGCCCCGCCGCCAGCAGCTGCCCCGTGTTGCATCCACACAGGCGCCCGCCGTGCACGCTGTGGGCACTGCCGCTGCTGGTCGGGAACAGTGGCCCCGTCGTCCGACTCCTGCTCTTCGCCCGCCGCGCCGCCAAGCAGCTGTTCAGGCTCAGAGTCATCACCGGCGGCAGTGCGGCTGCGACCACGCCCACGGCCGGGGCCGCGGCCACGCCGGCCACGGCCTCTTCCCGAGCCAGGTACAGCCGGCGGCTGAGCTGCCACCGCCACGCCGGCGGGCTCTACAGCAGCAGGCAGTCCCTGCTCTGCCGCCACCGCGCCGCCTTGCTCATCCTGCTGCGCCGCACCCCGGCCACGCCCCCGACCACGCCCTCGACCCCGACCACGACCGCGCCCCCGACTGGGTCCAGCTGCTGCAGCGGCTGCCGCCTTCGCCGCCTTTGCTGCCGCGCGCGCAGCCTTGCGCGCGTCCTTCTCCGCCTGCAGCCGCTCTTTCGTTTGGAGCTCCGCCCGCTTCACAGCCCGGTGCTCGCTTGCTGTAAGCAGCGATGCGCCCGCCGCCTGCTTGTTGAGCACCGTCTGAGACAGCGCGAACTCGAGGCGATGCGCAGGCCCCTGCACAAGCTGCTGCAGCGAGGGTACGGGAGGCCGCGCCTCCGTGACAGGAGTGTGGACGGCCGCTGGGGGCAGCGGCGGCGGCGTGCCGCCCACCTCCGACCAAGCTGCTGCCGCTGCAGCCATCGCGCCATGCGCCGAGGTGACTGCTGCGCGCTGCGCCGCCAGCTGCTCCCGAAGCGCCACCTCCTTTGCTGCAGCCTCGCTGTGAGCTGCTGCAGTAATGTCGTAGGCTGCCTTTCGCCGCTCTAACAGCGTCACTGGCTCCGGGGGCAACGGCGAGCCAGCACGGCTGCCGCTGGGGCTCTGGTCTGACGCCACCGTGTCATCATCGTCACCTGCCTGCTGCGCTGCAGCAGCTGTGAGTGCAGCGGCGGCACGGCGGAAGCCAGCCCCAGGGCCACCACCACGCGGCGCTGCCCCAGGCCCGGCACCCAGCTGCACAGCGCCTTCCGCCGTGACTGCGCCAGTCCCTGTCACGGTCTGCCCCTGCCCAGGCTCCCCGCCCTCGCCCGCGCCAGTCCCGCTGCCACCCGTGCCGCCCTCAGCTGCAGCAGCCGCTGCTGCAAGCATCACCAGCCCTCCCGCCACGGCGCCGCCACCGCCGCCAGCTGCGGCGAGTGCACCACCCGCGCCAGCACCGCCCCCAGCAGCAGCAGCCGTCGCCGCGGCTGCAGCAGCCGTCGCCGCAGCTGCAGCAGCCGTGGCGACAGCTGCAGCCGCCGTGGCCGCAGCTGCTGCCGCCGCCGCCGCCTTGCGCGCCTCCACCTGAGCTGCAACCGCCTTAACCGCCTCCAGGCTCGGCAGCGGCGCGCGGTACACGGCAGTTGCGGTGGGGTCCAGTGGCCAGATGCCGGTGACCTTAAAGCCCTGCGTGATGTTCTTGGGGCTCAGGCCGACCGACCAGGGCGACTCCACCTTCACGTTCTTCTCCTTGCGCAGCTCGGCCACCGCGCCGCCGGCACAAACGTGCGTGAGGATGTGCATGATGTCCTTGGGCCGCACGGTGCGCAGCTCGTTGCCGGGGATCATGCGCCAGCTCTGCAGGTTGTTGGTGTAGTTCAGCTTGAGGGAGTGCATGCATGTGCGGTCCAGCGGCTGCAGCACGTGAGTGCTGTGCGGCGGCAGGCCGATGACGTGGACACGGTTGGCGGCGGCGAGGTCCAACACGTCGACGTGCACGTGGGCGGCGAAGTTGTCGAGGACGAGGATGACGAACTTGTCCGCGCGGAGCACCGCGGTGTATGGGAGGAACTTCTGCTGGAACCATCGCAGGAAGATGACATTGTTCATGTACGCGTTGGCCTGCTGCACGCAAGTGGCGTGCTCAAAGGCGGTGCCCGCCAGATCCGCGGCGCAGTCTGCCCACCAGTGCGGCGGCTTGTTGTCCGTGCCCTTGGTGATGACCAGCGGTGGCGCGTGACTGCCGTCGGCGCAGATGGCGATGAGGATGGTCACGCTCTCGCGGTTGGTCTTGCCAAGGGTGTATGACTGGTGGCTACAGGGCGTACGGGACAACGGGACAATTATAAGCAAGGCCGAAAAGCCGTGCGTGCAAGGGTGTAAAATGCTCTGGCTTTCAAACACGTACATACCGTATGCTCAACCAAGCTGAGGTGCTCACCTGCCGCGCCGCGCATACACCTTGGTTGCGCTCCCGTCCGGCATGAAGCACGTCTCGTCCAGGTTCCAGCACATGTCCGCGGTAATGCTGATGCCCTCCGCCGCCAGCTCGGCCTCCTCCTGTTTCGCAGCGGGAGCAACAACAGTATCGCGCACGGCCAGTTGTGTGCGGTGAGGACAGGCCTAGCCGCCAATGAACACCGCCCCTCCTCCCATGCGACCTGCGCCATCCCTTCTCGATCCCCTCGCGCACCAAACTCACCCGCTGCAGGACGGTGTAGAAGGAGTCCACCTGCTCCTTGTACAGCGTGAGGCGGGAGTGCTCCAGCGGGTCCGACTTGCGCAGCCGGATGCGGTGTCTCCAGCGCTTCTCGAAGCCCTTGTACCACTTGTTGCTGGGGCGACCGGCCAGCAGCCAGGCAGTCGGTACCTGCGATGGCACGGGAAGCGACACCAAGCAGGGTCAGCGGTTATTGACATCGCGCATTACCATCCCACCCGTCCTGCAGCTAGCTGCATGCACTGCTTGCAAGCAACGCGTGACCACCCAGTAATGCTCTTACCTCCCGCTCGCGCGCCCGCACGATGTTGAAGATGAGGCCCGCCACCTGCTGCCGTGACACTGACAGCCCGTGATCGTTGTGATACTCTAGCGACACCACCACCGCCTCCTCCTCCTCTGGCAGCAGCAGTGTTGGGTGCCCCGGGCGCTGCACACGCGGCGCAACTTGCGGTTCCGCCGCGAGCTGTACCTCGGCCGCCTCTGGTGCGGCTGCCGCCTGCTTAGCCACTGCGTGCTGCCCAGCCGCCAGCCCGGTCGCATCCCCAGCCTCGCCTGCGCCCCCACCGCCACCGGCCCCTCCAGCGCCCGCCTCAGCCGCTAACTCTGGCTAGTGCTGCGCCGCCGGCGCTGCCTGCTGCACAGCCGCCTGCGGCATTGGTGCCTGATCAACAGCCTCTGCCATGGCCTCTCCTGCAGCCGCAGCTGGACCCGCCCTGCCGCCAGATACCGTGGGGGACATGGGCGCCTGCCTGGCGCCGTGCGCCTGCATGGCGACACGTGCAGGTGAGGCTTCCTCCATCCGCGCCTCCGCCTCCAGCGCCGCCACGGCCTGTGCCACTGGCGACTGCTGCTGCGGCGGCGCCCACGGCTGCCCAGCCGCATACGTGATGCACTCCTCCTCCGACCGCGCTGCGCATTGCAGCTTGATCCACCAGGTGATGAACGTGGTCCGGGGGAAGCCAGCTGCTTCGCACGCCTCCCGCTGCGACGGCTCGTGGTGCCGCTGGCGGGCTTTGTAAAGCCGCTCCTGCTGCTTCAGGTCCGCACAGGCAACCCAAAACTGCCGATCCTCATACTGGCGGTATTTGAAGCGTTTAATGGCAGGAGACGCCGCAGGAGAGGCGCCGGCCGAGCGCCCAGCGGCTGCAGCGGCGCCAGGGCCCGACGCAACGTTGACATGGCCGGCCCGAGCACTGCGCCGCTTTGCCGGCGCCATCTGGCCCCCGTTCTAGGCACCACAACATCTATTATGAGTTATGGGGGCGGCAGCAGGTGCTACGCGGCCAGCCGGCGAGCAAAAGGCTGGTGGCCCAAATTTGCGAAAGCGATGACGAGCGAGTTTGACCTCGGCCGCGCGAGCCCGCCGGCTGGCTTGTCAGGGTATTCTATCTATATAAGTAGAACTTATAGCCGCGGCGCCGTGACCTAAAGCTTCATGGCTGTGCCAATCGCGGGGGTGGTCCAATTTGGGGCACCCTGGGAACTTTTAGTGCTACGGCATGCTGGTCATCTTTGGGATCTATGTCTGCCGCTATTGGCACACCGACCGATTCACGACCGGTTGCCCAACCGACCTGGGCTCATACTGTCGATGGCTGTCTGCATCCGCCGGAGCCTCGCGGCCCTTGATGCGCAGTGTGCATCCTGCCGCCCTGGCGATGCTGACTACATGCATTGCCTTGTGATCGCTCTGGTGTTGTGCAGGTGCGCCGACCGGCCTGGGCACAACAGGAGCTGGTGAGTGGGGCTTGTGAGGGGCAGGGGGATTGCACCCAGGGGAGGTGGCAGAAACGTTCATGCAGTTTTTGCACGAACGTTTCGATGCGTTACAGGCCCAGGCGACGCGGTCTCTGGTGCCGCTTATGATGATACGCATATGATCCACGTATGCATTGTGCACGATGGTTACATGCGAACTCTCGCAACGACATCGAATGCCTTGCGATCTGCATGCATGGACACATGGAACTGTGTGATTCGATCGTTTTATCAGCGAAGTCATATTGCGGCTTGCTACAGGAACGCAAAAACAAATCCTGGAATCAGCAGGTTGTCGCTGCGAGTGTGCGTGGCTTGCAAAGCCAGCCTGCGACGACCCCTTCCCCCCTTACCCATGAAGGTCGGCAGCCATCCATGGGATGGTGTGTATCAAATATGAAGTGAAGTGCCGACGTCCAGAGGTACAGCGGGGGGGGGGGGTGTTGTTTCTCTGGGTCGCAGATGGCCCTTCGCGGCGTGGGTACGGCGTGCCCCCGCTTGTCGGGCTGTCCCTTCAATTGTAATCCGCATCCTTACCCATAACCCATACTCCCCCCCCCAAACTCCACATTCCCACCCGTAGACGGGCACCCCATAACCCCCCTAAAGCTTCTACAATTTTCGGCCGTTCAAGGCCGAATTTCTAGGCGTAGAAGGAAGATACGGGCACTGTGCAGTTTGCAGTGCTTTTTCTGTGTGTGGTTAAGGTGGTGCACACTTCTCGCGCCTTCCTGCTTTGTGAAAACCGAAGGCCCGGGCCGGGGTGACCCTTATAACGCCAATTTAACTTTAATTGCTCAACTCTCTTGGCCGGCCCTCGCAAGGGGCACATTCCTGCTCCTAAGTTCCCATATGGTGTCGAGCAGCGCAGCAAGCCTAGCCGGGTCTGCATTCCGCATCACTTCCTGCATGCCCTTGCTAAAGTCGAGGCCGCTGTCTCGGGCTGTCTGTCCTCAGCTGGTCGTAAGCCTTACATATTATCAAAACGTGGTGCAGCCTTCAAGAGCAACATGGCCCCACAGGCGGCTACGCAGAGCAAGGAATGCAGCAAAGATAACAGGGGTTGCGTTGGAAGCGTGTGTGTGCATGTGGGCTTGTGTGCGCATGCGGGCTTGTGTGCGTGCGGGCCTGCGTATGCAACTACAGCGAACTTAGTGGGTTCATGACATACTTACTGCTGACATAGTTCGTGGGGCCAGCAGCCCCCAGCTCCCAGACCCAGCCTGCATTCCCTCTCTCCCCTAGAATCCCATCATGCGACGAGGGAACAGCTGCGCAGTGACTGAGCCAGTGACTTACGGCCTTTCAGAGTCCGCACGATTGAGCTAGAGGCTTGTCGCACACGCATGCACTGCGTCTGTATTGACAGTCCACGCACCTCCTCTATATGCTTGTGTTGTAGGTGGCGCTGGCCCAAGCGGCGCTGGCCCGCCTCGCACTGGCCCAGGCGGCATTTGCGCGAGCGGCGCTGCTTCCCAAGTCGAAAGTGAGATTGGGGCTGGAAACTGGAAAGGCTTGGTGTTATACGCACCCATCTCCAAGTTTGTTACTAGGTGCCGCCCAAGGACACCACTTAGGTTATGCAGGTGCCTTGCTTCAATCTGCAAACACTGCAAAGCGTAGCGTACTGACAATAAGCTTAAGCTTAAGCCATTGACAGTGGATGCCTTCTGGCATGCGCATGAGCATGAGCATGTAACTAACTCCTTCCGACTGTCCGGAGGCGCATATACCAGAACCAAAACCTTCTGGGCGTTTCCCACCGTACTGCCCATTGCCGAGCATTCCAGTCTCCTTGATTCTCCTTGCCCCGTTAGGCCGTATTTGGGTGGCTGGTTACGGTAGAATAGTTGGGCAGAAATGAGTGAGGCGATGAGGCGGGTGTCTGTGTGCTGGTGTCTGTGCCCTGCATCCAGCCTGCACCCCACTACAATGCTCTCCTGAAGGCTGAAGCCCTGTACTTTTGAGCATGGGGTAAGATCTTGGGCTTTCTTACCCCCCCCCCCCTCCTGGTCCCAGTCCTAAGGAGCGGCTGGTGAGGCGGCAGCGCGGCGCACCTCTCGATGGCGCCCAACTGGCATGGTGGCATTGCCGAGATGGCACAAATGCAGCGCGAGAGGGCACAAATAGCTCCACGCCATTGACAGTAAATTTTTCATACTATGTCCTGTCAAAGACCACAGGATTAGTCAGAGGGTAAATAGCACGCGTATACGAGGAGAACTAGGTTTACCAAGCCCCAGAAAGAGGTCGCGTTAGGCCGGCATGTCCCTGCCGATGAAGCATGTATAAACTAACACACGGGGACATAGTATCATAGCATGATGAGCATTCGCGAAGCCCTGCTTTCGGTCGAGGGCGAGGACGCACCCTCCATTCAGCCAATTATAGACGCTCTTTCTGGGCTAGGCTTTGACGAGCGTAAACCGGCTCGCGGCAGCTTTTCTGTGCTACAAGCGGACCAAGTGGCAGGCCTGACTGTTGCGCAGCGGTGCACGCTTCAGGCAGCCGTTCAAGGTGGGGTCGCGGTTGTTCCGCCTGCGGCTGAAGCGGCTCTTGTTCTCCTCGCACCCTAACCTGCACCACTCCGTCATCGTGCAGCTGTAGCGGCTGGCCGGGGCGCGGGGAGCGCGACAGGAGCTGGTGAGTTGGTGTTGCCTGCCCAGACGTGACCCAGAGCGTGGACTCCGCCGCCGTCACCCTAGCTTGTCAGGTTAGGGACTCGCAAGAGATAGTCTTATGACGCCGACCCACAGCTTAGGTGAGCAGCGCTAGCGCTTGCGGTGAGCCGGGCCTGGGTTCCCTCTCCGGAGGCGAGGAGCATGGGGGTTATTTGGGGATCTCGCCTCGGGTGAGCGTGGTACGTTTTTGGGGCCCTGGCTTCGTCCAACGGCTGTTGTCCCACATGTAATCTCTATAAGCTAAGACTCCGGTTCTAGTGCTCCGCGTTAGTACGTAAGTGGTTGAGCCATCGCGAAGAGCGCAGCACAGTACAGGCTCATGGGTAGTAGTTGGGAGCTCGGGCCATCAAAACAGTGCCACGCAGTGGGAGGTGTCCAGGCTTTCTGTCCTTCCACGAGACCCTCCTTTCCGCGAAACCCTCCTCAAGGTAGCTTAAAGCCTGTCGTAGTCTGAGTGCTTCTGGAGAAACCAAACACAGTTGATTGACAAGAGCGTTCTTTTCTTCCGGTGCCAACAGGTGCCAACACGTTCAGTGAGTACTGTACATCAAAACTGGGTGTAATCACACTGCTTGAGACTTTGTGGGAACCCGTAGCCCACGTTGGATCCAATCGCGCAGATGACACGACGGCCACGTACCTCAAGGCCTGCCTGCCTGCGTTCGACGCACACCAACTGTGGGGTTCCGCTTCCCAGCTGCGCCTGTTGCTGGCTGAGACCATAACCCCTGGCCTCCCGCTGCCAGCGCCTGCGGCCGCACGCCTGTTCCAACAGCGTGCCGAGCTGGAGGGGCCGCTGGTGTCGACCGCTGCCTCTGCTGCGGTGGGTGCTGGGGGGTGCGGCAAAGGGCTGGCCTTGCTTGCTAGCTAGCTCAAGTTTACGGGCCTGCCATTTACTGGTGCGTTCTCGCGTGTGTACACTTTCTTGTGACAGGCTGCAAGCGCGGATGACCTGTCTGCGCACGTGCGGCATGTCATGCTGGGCATGAAGCCGTGTGTCGGGTCTGAGATGTACACTGCGAAAACCACCTCTATCGTTGTGGAGGACACGCTGCGGCTCATCGCCGAGCGCCAGCCGGAAGCAATGCACATTCATATGGACCGCAACACGACGGACGCAAGCGAGGCAACGAGTGAGTGGTGGATCGCTTTCTGCGGTTGCGCGTGTGCTAACCTGCCCTGCGCGGTCTCCGCACAAGTACTTTGATAGCGCATGCCATCCATAGCGGCTGGCCCATGTGCTGCATGTTGATGTGCAGTCAAGAGCTTGCGACCTGGCTTCATGTGCTGGGTCAACGGAGCACTGGTTCTC
The DNA here is from genome assembly GCF_000002595.2 of Chlamydomonas reinhardtii. Taxonomy (NCBI): domain Eukaryota; kingdom Viridiplantae; phylum Chlorophyta; class Chlorophyceae; order Chlamydomonadales; family Chlamydomonadaceae; genus Chlamydomonas; species Chlamydomonas reinhardtii. The sequence goes on along the minus strand of NC_057013.1, from coordinate 6,284,949 downwards.
AAGGGCGAGGAAAAGGCCCATTCGCGGCAGCTTGAAGCTGCAATCAAGGAGCTGACAACCAAGATGTCGACCGCATGGGCAGCGGGGCTGGTGCCGGACAAGCGGCCGCCCTGCATGCTGGCTTTCGCCGCAGCAGGGACACTGCTGCAGGTGCATGCGGGCGGGCGGGCGGGCGGGTTGGTGGGTGGGTGGGTGGGTGGGTGGGTGGGTGGGTGGGTGGGTGGGCGTGGGCTCGCGCATAGGCTGGCTTCGTGCTTGCTCATGTAACGTCCTGCTGAAGCATGCTTTTACACCGGCGTCTTGTGCTGACTGTCATGTCTGTCCGCGGCCCACTCACACACGCACACACGCAGTTCTTCTGCATCCAGCCGCCGGAGTGAGTTCATGAAGCGTGTGGTTGTTACAGCTGTTGGGCGGGACAGGTCTCTCCTGTAGCAGTTGCATCTCATGCACCTAGTGTCATGCGCTTTGTAGCAATGCACTGTTATCCTGTGCTTTACTTGAGGGCGTTACTGCGTTGTTGTGTTTGCTTGCTTGGCTTGCAGGTCGGACGGAGACCGCGTGCAGGCCACGCCGATCAGCGCTGTGCTGGACCTCACCACTGCTCTGGGTCGGCTGCGGGCATTGACTGCCTCGTGCAACATCTGGCGACTGCTTGCTGGCTACGCCTCGCAGGCGCCCACCGTGCCCCTGGAGTCCGGGCATATCATGCGCTCGCCGGACGGCCTGCGCACCTGCTGCCTCCTGCAAGGTACGCACGGGTGCATAGCCGCTTGGCTGCTGGTGCGGGTCGTGGTGCTTTTATTCTGTCCTCGTGCATGGTTCGAATGATAGATGCTAGCTGTTGGCTCTGCTGTTGATTGCATGCCGCGAAGTGGAGGGAAAGCGCGCGCCTTGATGCTGACTTCTGCCATCCCACAACACGCCCGCCCAAATGCAAGCAGGCTTCTTCCGCAAGTCCATCGCCAATTTTGCAACCGAGCAGGCGCCGTTCGCCAGCTTTGAGCTGCTGCAGGACGTGTACAGCCAGATGTCGAAGCCGGAGCACCGGCGCCACATCATCCAGGTGTACGACATCGAGGGGCACGCCGGCCCGCAGCTGTTGAATGACGTGTACACGGTGCACGTGGCGCCGGTGGGGGTGCCCTGCCAGGGCGCACCCGCCGACCTGCGCACTCTCGCGCGTGCGGTGTCCGGCGTGCTGCGCGGCCTTGCGGCGCTGCACAGCGAAGGTACGAGTGGCTTTTTGAATCCGCGTGCGTCAGTAATAGGTGGACCGCCTTACGTGCTGCCACTGTCCTCGGCGGGTACCTTGCCTCAACTGCATCAACGGTGGTACATGGCACGTGGAACGCTCTTTCGCGCTTGTGGCCATGCCCGCCTGTGTGTTTGCTTGGGCTGACGACGTACGACGTGCGGTCACAGGCTTTGTGCACCGTGATGTGCGGTGGGCCAACGTCATCTTCCTGCCCGCCGAGAGGCGCTGGCTGCTGATCGACCTGGAGCACGCCGGCCTGCACGACTGCGACTGCAGGTAGGTGCGTGTGTGCATGAACGAGGTAGGAGAGGGGAGGGGAGGGGAGATGGCAGCATGGACCGTGCGCCCTGTAAACATGTAGATTGGCACGGCAGGCTCACTGGCGAGCGAGCTCTGATGTAGCTCTGATTTCGCTCTGTGCGAGCTCGGATGATAATCCGCGTGTTGGACGTTGGCTGGCTGGCTGCCTGCAGTGGGGCGCCGTACCCGCTGCAGCACTGGAGCCATCGCACGCTGGACGCCGGCGGCAAATACACGTTCCGCTCAGACCTGCGCATGCTGGCAGAGCAGCTGCTGTGCTGGGTGGAGCTGGACGAGGGCGGCAGGGACCTGCGGCAGCAGGTGCGTGCGTGCGTGCCTGACTTGCTGGCCCTTGCTTCAGCATTTCACACACACCGTGACCGGGAATGAACAAAGATGGAGCAGGTTCGCTAGATAGCGTGTCTAACGTCCTGCGCTTCCAACATGTCCGTATCAAGTCCTTCCATTGCCGTTCGCGCCCACCCCAAACCCCTACAACCCACCCAGCTGCTGTCTGGCCAGCTCACGGCGGCGGCGGCACTGGAGCACGAATGGCTGGTGGGCTCCGGGCTGGAGTGAATGAACTTCGAGGGGTATGTGGGGGTGAATGTGGAGGAGATTGGGTATGCGAGCCGTCCCAGACTCTGGGATGGTGAGCAGACTGATACCGTGTCTGTCGGCGCCTGGAAGAGTTACTTTGCGCGGCGGCATCAAATAACGGGGCCGGTCGCTGTGTGGAGTGCAGCTGCTGATGTGCAGTGGGTGGGCGGTCAAGCGACCCGCTTAGCTGCCACAGGCAGGTAGCGCATGTCCACGGCTCCGGTCATCAATTGCTCTTTCTGATGAGCGATGCCGTGGCCTCCGCGTCCAGGCCACGGCATCGCTCATCAGATAGAGCAATTGATGACCGTGAGGCGGCGACTGCACGCACGGGGGGTCAGCTGCTGAGGCACTGCCGGCAGCACGTACGGTAACGCGCAGTGCGCGGTGCACTGTGTGTGGCATTGTGGATGGCGCACATTGGGGCCGCGTGATTGATGTATGCCATAGCTTCTCATGATGGGGCCTGCGGCTTTCCCGGCTGAGGTGGTGGTACTGTGCAGCGGTACATGTAATGGATGTTTTTCGGCTGACGAGAGGCATTGTCAAACCTTCAGCCTCACACTGATGCACGTGGTGTGGGCTAAGCTCATTTCTGCCGCAAGAAGGGAGACCTGAAGACTACGTACCTTACTTGTCAAGCCCTGGCGGCTGTACTAATGGCTGCACCTGCAATGCCAGTACGGTAGAAGACGGTTGGGGTTTACGCCAGTAGGAAACCGGTTGGGTCTGCGCCAGAATAGATCTTGGGGGTGTTTTGCTGGCTGTATGAGGCAACCTGCTGTCACGCCAAACTGAGAGTTGTATTGTTTGCGGCGGCGGCGACCTAGGGCCAGGGTCTGTGGACGGCACGCAGTGGCGCTGACGGTGACGGCTCTCACATTGTGCGCAGTAGCGGCACGCACGCATGTGCAGAAGAAGGCCACGAGGAGGTGGAAAGCGCGGCGCCGACGAGCAGGTTGAGATATGCTCATGTTTAGTTCGGGGTCTTTGCTTGCAAGCATTCGGAAGGCGTGGCTTGCGAGCCAGTTGCGAGCCGGTTGCGAGCATGCTCGTGCACACCACCTTGTATCCAACAACAACAACAACAGGTTGTGACCTGATGTTTGTTAGTGTGCTTGAGCTTGCCCCCACCTAAGGCCTCAGACTGGTGCGCGTGGTGTGGGCACAACCCATTTGGACCCCATGGGCCACTTACTTGTCCAATTGCCGTGATGCGTGTTTGTGCTGTGTGCTGTGCTGTTGCTGGAGTGGCCCTGGCCCCCCCCCCCACACACACACAATCCGTCCTGGCGCGCCAGGCCTTTATGGGCCTGGCCCCCGCCACAACCACTTATGGGGAGGGGCCTTCGGCCCCCCCCTGGCACGCCAGGACCGGCCTGGCGGCCGGTCCTGGCCGTTTGGCCCACTCCGGCCGCCAGGACTGGCACGGTCCTGGCTGAAGTACCTGCTCCCAGCTCCGCAGCGCGATGGCTCGCCCTTCGTGGGGACCAGTGGGGACTCACAGTCAAGCGTGGTAAAGCGGCAGTGCGTACTTGAGGCTGGTTTTGAGCGTACTGTCAAGTGGCACACAGTGGATACTAGGTTGGGATTGGAGCGCTGGGGCAAGTCACACAGCGGGTTGAACTGTCAGGTTCCACGTCACTCGTGAACTGCGTCAGCAGGTCCCTCCTGTAACCAGTGCAATGTATCTTCCCGCGGCGCGGGTGTGCACATGAATGTCTTCAAGCTTCATTTACCAGTGCACTATTCGAATGTCGCTGCGTACAGACCTGCTCGACACGATTGCACGCCGGCCTTTGCTCCTCCTACTGGCAGCCAGACAACATACATAACTGCCCCGCGCCCCTCCAACGAACCCAAGGCTTCTTCGCCACCCAACAACCCATTGCTCTGTCCGTGCGAATGTGTTCTCCTTAAGGCATCGTTGATAACTGCTCTGTAAATGTGTGAAGGACTCCTCTATGAAGCCTGCTGCAAACTCTGGCCCGACGCCCCTCCCCACACGCCCCAACCTTACACCCTCCGCCTACGCCACCTCCCCTAATCCCCCATCCCACTATCCTTCATCCTTCTCCCGACACCACCTCCCGACACCACCTCCTCCTGCTGCTGCTGCTCCTCACACCACCAGGTACCGGGCCATCACCTCCCTCGCCAGCCCGTGCGCCCCACTGCTCCTGTACAGCTGCACTAGGTTGTGAGCCGCCTCGCGCCGCAGGTCCCACGACCCGCCCACACCGCCCGCCCCGCCCGCACTACCGCCTCCCCCACCGCCGCCATCGGCAGCGCCCCCGGCGCCAGCCGCCACGCTGCCAGGCGCACCCTGCCCCTGCCCCTGCTGCCCCTGCTGTCCCTGCTGCCCCTGCCCGCCGGTGTGTGGCGGCGGTGGCGGCGCCGCGGGGGTGGCGGCCAGGGCTGCCTCGTAGTAGTGGTGCGCCAGGTGCAGCAGCCCCAGCTGGTGGGCGGCCCGGCCCAGGTTGTAGCACACCTCCTGGCCCAGGCTACTGCCACGGGCGCGCTGGTAGGCCTGGCAGGGCGCGGAGCAGGGTGGGATTGGGGAAGAAGGGGTTACCGTTATATGTCCACCCATCTCCGCACCTCCCGGTAAGCGGCCAGAGGTACGATGCAGGACAGGACAAGCTCGCTCATAAAAGCACGGCAGCATCAGCATATGTCCGGCTTGGTCCTGCTACGTCGAGCCGCCCACACCCTGCTCACCCTCCCCGTGGGGACGGCGAAACCAGCCCCACCCACACCTGGGTGTCACTTTTTGTTTGCTGGACAGTATGAGAAACACCCCTCCCGACACACGCCCCGACCCCCTCACCTGCAGGAACGCGAAGCCGGTGAGCACGCCCCGGTTGCGGTCGCGCACCGCCGTCCTCTTCTTGCCGCGCCCCGGCCCCGGACCCACGCCGCCCCTCCCGCCCCTCCCCCGCCCCCTGCCCCGGCCCCTGCCTGCGCCCGCCCCCGGCAGGGGCCCCAGGGCTCCCCCTCCTGCCCCTGTGCCTCCTGCCCCGCCCGAGCTGGCCATGGCCTCGCTGATGAGAGCCACGCCCAGGCTGAGCAGCAGCAGCGGCTCGCCGGGCAGGTAGCGGTAGGCGTGGAAGAGCTCGGACACGGCCTCGCGGAAGCAGCGACCCAGGAGGGACACGTGGCCCTGGGGGGGCAGTGCAGGGGGAAGGGAAGGGGAAGGGGAGGGGAGGGGTGGAGGGGTGATTAGATGCACGGGCCCAAGGAAGTAGGTCCCAATAGTGAAAGGAGGTGGTGAGGGACGGTGCACGCACGACTGGGCAATAGGGCGGCGGGCGGGTGTCTGCTAAGCAGTCCCCTGAAAGAAGCACAAGGCCCACACATACCCATACCCACCCACCCACGCCCCCACCTGCAGCACCATGAGCGGCACGCTGTGCGGGTGGCGGCGGCGCATGGACGTGATGTGGCCGCCCCAGGCGCGCAGGTCCGTGCCCTGGCGGCAGCAGCGAGCGGGAGGGGAAGAGGTGCGGGGAGAGAGGCTTGGTGGTGGTGGTGGTGGTGGTAAGATGTGGTTCGGGGGTTAACAGCATGTGAGCGCGAGAGGTGTGCGTGTGTGTGTGTGTGCGCGCGCGCGTGTGGATGCAGTGGAGATCACGGGGATATCCGTGTGGGGGTGAATGAAAGGCGAGGATGATGAATGTGGGTAGGACAATGACGGGGCCAGTGGGGAGTGATTGGGCAGCGCGAGTGCGTGTGCCCCAGCCCCAGCTGTCAGCTCCAGGCCCAAACAACCCTGCCGCTAACCGCCACCAACCGCCGCCAACCGCCACCAACCGCCGCCAACCGCCACCAACCGCCGCCGCACCTGCGCGTGTGCGGAGCAGTACAGGTTCCACAGCCCCAGGCTGTGCGGCCAGCGCTGAGTCATCATCTTCAGGCTGTACAACTGCCCCGGGCTCAGCGCGCCCTCACCAGCCGCCGCCACCGCCGCCGCCGCCTTCGCCACCCGCCCGCGCTGCCGCCTCCTCCCAACCGCGTCCTCCTCCTCCCCACCCGCGCCCAGCCCCCCGCCTGTCCCCAGGCCCAGCGCCCTAATGCCGCCGCCGCCGCCGCGGCGGCGCACGGCGGCGGCGCCGTCAGCGGCGGCGCCAGCCGCCACGCCGCCGCCGCCGCCGCCGCCGCCGCCTGCCATTGCGATGCTGGCGAGCTCCAGCTGCCCCACCCTCAGCCGATCCACAACGGCCCGGTCGAACCAGCCAGTGGGGCCGTCGGCGGCGGGGCGGCCGGGCTTGCGCGGGGCGTCGGGCGCGCCGTCGGCTCCCGAGCCCGTGGCGAGGGCCAGAGCCTTGGTCATGAGCGCACTGCGTGTTTTGGTTTGGAGAGGAGGGGTTGCATTTATGAGTTTAGAAGAAGGGGGGTGTTGTGTGTGCTGGGGTGAGGGGGGGCATGTTCAGTCATGGGGGTTTGGACTGTGGCAGAATGGAGTGCTTGCATTGCTGCCGCCGCCGTGCGAGTAATGAGCAACGCACATTCGCCCCGCCCTCCACCAGCCATCATCCCCTGACGGAGAATGGTGCGGACGCACGCAACCACCACTAGCGATGTCTCCCCTCTCTCCGTTCCCCTCCCCCCGCACACAGTCACGGCCCCGGTCACGGCCGCCGCACCCACTTGGCCTCCTCCATGCGCCCTGTGGCCGCCAGTGCCCGTGTCAGCTGCAGCAGCACCGCGGCCTGTGGCGGGAAGGAGGTTACATTCGTGGTTGTTTAAGAAGTGGAGGGAAGGGAAGGTTGAGGGCGGGGGCGGGGGGCGGCTCGTGTGTGTGTTAAAGAGCACAAGGAAAACGTTACGCTCGTGTGTGTGTGTGTGTGTGTGTGTGTGTGTGTGTGTGTGTGTGTGTGTGTGTTGTCCTCACTATTCCCCGCCGAGAGACCTGACACACGAGGGCGCAAGGCAAGGCAAGACAAGGCCAACCATGATGATTGTGACTCGGGGTTCGGGGTCCAAACAAGATGGAGGGAGCGGCGTGAGTACATAGACAATACCGTACGTTTACGTGATCACCACGCACCCCCCCGAAGAACAAATTATTTTCTTACCCCGCACCCCCAGAACGTTAATTTTTTTGCACCCCGCACCCCGGCTAAGCAAATTTTTACACTAGCACGCGGTATGGCTGCGTGCTCTGCACCTGTAAACGTAGATACAGAGGCCTCGTGCTCAGAATGTACTGGTGTCACCCACCAGCGCCCGCGTGCCTCCCTACCCCGCCTACCAACTAACACCAGCGCCAGCGCGCGTTCCTTTCTCAGTCCCAGCCGTCACCTGCCACGCCTACCAACACCAGCGCCAGCGATATAAAGAACAGTATTGCGGAAGTGCTCGTGGCTCGCGAAAACGGCCCCATCCGGGTATTTGGCACGTCCTCGGCACCTCCGAAGAAAATTATTTTCTTACCCCGCACCCCTCCAAGGAAAATTATTCTCGTACCCCGCAACCCCCCTCAAGGTGCGGGGTAAGTCGGGATTTTTGGGAAAATAATTAATTACATGCGGGGTGATCTCTTGCTGGTACGGGTACGCGACACTTACGAGAGAGGAAATACAAGGGGAGAAAACACGCAGGACAGTACACATTACGGGACACATGACGGGACACAGGACACGGGCCGCACCTGCCCCGGGTCACTGAGCACGCTGGTCCCGATGAGGCCGCCGCGCGGCAGCTTGGGCACACCGCCGCGCCGCCGCCGCCCGCCGCCGCCGCCGCCGCCCTCGCCGCCGCTCATCTCGCTGCCGCTGCCCTCGCCGCTGGTGGCGCCGCCGCCCTCCGTGCCGCTGCCGCCGCCGCCGCCGCCGCCCGGCCCCTCCGGCCCGCTGACGTAGCCGCTGTCGGGTGGCAGGCCCAGCACCGCCGCCGCCTGCCGGTCCATTTCGCGAGTCTTGGCGGAGCGCCGGTCCCTGCGCGCGCATGTGTATTGTGGCGTTGTGTTGTGTTGGAGGGGTTAACCTTGAACCAATCCCGCAAGGAAACAGTCGCGCTGCAATGAGATACTGCAGCCGCATTTGTGTTGTGTTGGAGCGGGAAAATATAACGGTTGGGGTTCAGGGGGAAGACCAACAAACCAACACACACCCATTGTTCACTACACTTTGCTAAGTGCAAACACATGCGCACTCCAGTCTGCCCTACTGCCCCCCACCCGCACCCCCACCCCGCCCAACCCCACCTTCGCGTGGTGCCCTTGAAGATGGTGCCCACCTCCGCTGCGCCCTCGCCCTTGCGCCCGCCGCGCCGCATGAACATGCGCCGCCGCTTGATGGCGCGCCGCAGCCCCACCGGCAACGAGGGGTCGTTCACACGCGCCAGGTCGGCGTCAAGGGCCGCCAGCGAGGCCTCCACAGCGGGGCGCAGGATCTCAATGTACCTGCGGTCGGTCGGTGTTACATTACATTACATTACATTAATTACAGGTGTGTGTGTCGAGGGCCAGCGGAGCAAGCAGTCGCGAGCAGCCACAGCATCCCATCACTCTCAAAAGGTGCTGTCCCCCCGCCCTGGCTACGACTTCACTTCGTAAACTTAATGCATGTAACCCCCCCCCTCGGTGTGTTGGAATGCAGCTCTTCGCCCCCGGCCGCGCTCTGTGGGCTGGTGACGGCGGATCTGAAGACAGTTGGGATTGGACAGAACCATCCCCCCTGACCCCCTCCCCAGTGCCCCCTCCCCCTTCATCCCCCTCCCCCTTCATCCCCCTTCATCCCCGCTCCTCCCCGTTCATTCCCCGCCCCGCCCCGCCGCTCCTGCCCACTCACTTGTCGTTGAGGTCCAGTGCCGCGTACAGCTGACTCAGCCGCATGGTCAGCTCCTCCCCCAGCAGCGCAGCAGCAGAGCCCAGAGGAGAGGCTGTAGCAGCAGCGGCTGTGGCAGCAGCGGCATCGGCTGCAGCGGCTGTAGCAGCTGTAGCAGCAGCAGCAGCAGCAGCCTCCCCCTCGCCGTCGGCTGCAGCGGCCGCGCCCTCGCCGCCTTCCGCAGCGGCTGTAGCACCACCAGCAGCAGCATCAGCAGCATCAGCAGCGGCAGTAGCAGCCGCCGCCGCCGCCTTGGCCGCCAGGTATGCGTCCATGAGGCCGACCATGTCCAGGGCTGTAGCTCGGGCGCTGGGCCAGCCGGCGGCGGCGGCGGGGTCGGCGGCGGCGGCGGCGGCCTGCTCCGCCAGCGCCACCACCGCGGCGGGGTACCTGCGGGGGTGCGGTGGGTGTGTGGGGTTTGTGGGGGAGTGGCTTCGAGCGAGCGTAGCGTTACGCGGAGTGGGCGTGGCGCGATGTAGTGATGGGGAAGGGGTACATTTATAATTTATAAAGAAGTGAAGGCTTGGGGGGGATGCAATGGCGTACGGGATCAAGTCAGTCGTGTTGTCTCCACGCAGCCCAAGGACCACCTGCAACAAACGCCTCTGCCTGTGCTCCGCTCGTTTAGCTCGGTTTGGCCTAGTTCTGGGCGGGTATCTACAACCCCCCCTCACATACACACATACACACCTACCTGGAATCCTCGGGGTCCATTCCATCCAGTTGTGCCCGGTACAGCGCCAACCCCTCCTCCACACCTCCTCCCCCTCCCCCTCCTGCTCCTCCTGCTCCTCCGCTGCCTCCTGCCGCCGCCGCCGCCTGCTCCCCCAGCGCCCTGTGGCAGCGCAGCAGCTGCGCCCACAGGCCGGGCTCGTTGAGGTCGGGGTGCTCCAGCAGCGGCGTAAGGTACTGCAGCGCCCTGTACGTATGTGTGTAAGGGGGGGGGTTCATGATTACCGTATTTGTAGGGGGGAGGGGGTTGTAACTGAACCGTACTCAATGCAAAGGCCACGCATCTCTCCTCCTCGCTCTTTTGCATGGAGTCCGGTTCAATCTACGCCGGCGTCTACACCCCTCCTCCCAACCCTCTCCCCCCCCCCCATGGAATGCGTCGCGTGTGCCCGCTGTACCTCTGGACGTCGGCACTTCACTTCATATTTGATACACACCATCCCATGGATGGCTACCCCCCTCCCGCTCTCACTTGTCGTGCTGCCCCAGCGCCGCCAGCGCGCCGCCCACCGCCGAGTACAGGTCTCCAAAGGCCTCCACGGGCTCGCGCAGCAGCTCCGACAACACCTCGTCCGCCTCCTCCCACCGCCCCGTGTGAGCCAGGCACAGGCCTGTGAAGTGTGAGGTGAGGGCGTGTGTGTGGGGGGGGGGGGCGCGGGGGGGGGGGCAGAGGGATGGGGGCGGAGGGGGCGCAATGGGTAGGGGGCATGGGGGGACAGGCTGTGGGTCCTATCCGCAGTAAGAAACCTGCACCTTCCCAGACCTACTCAGGCACACATAAGAAACCCTGATACAAATCCCACTCGCCCCTACCCCTGCTCCACCCACTCCCACTCCCAGTCACCCCCAGCCCCCTCTTCCCCCCCCCTAGCCCCCAGCACCCTCCCCCCGAGCACCATCCTCCCGAGCACCCTCCCCCCCAGCACCCTCCTCCCCAGCACCCTCCCCCCCACACATGTACCCACGCACCGGCCTTGACGCTGAGGTCCAGCGGCAGCGGCTGGTCGGCCGGGCACAGCAGCGGCGCCGCCCGCTCGATCAGCGCGCGGGCCTCGTTGTAGCCGCCCTGGGCAGGAGCGTGCGGGGGGGGGGGGGGTTGCAGGGATGTTTGGAAAAGCGGGGAGGGGGGGTTACATTCATGTTTATTTCAGAAGGGGGGGAGGCGGGAGGGGCAGGGGGGGAGGAGGTGAGTGTGTGTGTGTGTGTGTGTGTGTGTGTTTTAAGGCAACGCCGCAACGCGACGGAACGGCATACGGACACCACCTCAGCGTGTTGAACAGCACAAGGAAAACAAAGCCTAAGAGTGTGTGTGCGTGTGTGTTTCAAAGATCACAAGGAAAACGACTGTGTGTATGTGAGAAGGAGTGTTCAACACAGAGTTCCAAGTTCCGCATATTCCCCAGGAAGGAGAGGAGAGCAGAGGAGAGGACACGCGGGGCACGGGGGGCGCGCGGCGAATGCGCACCACCACCACCGCCGTCATCGTTGTCGTGGAGCCCTGATGGACTGTCTCGGTGTCAATGGCTTGGTGTAGTTTGGGCTGGTATCTACAACCCCCTGCGTGAGCGCATCCGGATTGGCAGGGCCGTGGGGAGCCGTCCGAGGCCCGCACCCTGCCTCTCCCCTAACCACCCCCTCCCCTTGTCCCTGTACCCGCTGGCCCTCGTGTGGCCCCATGCCGATGCGTGCTTGCCTCTATATAATTGCCCGCTGCCTGTTTCCCCCTCTCTCTTGCCACCCAGGCTCGTGCGTTTAGAACACTGTTGCCTTTTTCGCTCGCGCGCCTTTGTTTGCCTTTTCCCTTTTTGCACATGCGAACGTCCCGCCCTGGCGCTGGTCTCCTCCTCGGCGCCCGGGCTCCCTTGATGTCTTCTAGGTGGGTATTCAACGTGTGCCTAGTCTGCATTGCTAGTTAGAACGTGCGTGTGTGTATTTGAGCCTGGGTGGCAATCTCGAAGGCGGCTACCGTCAGCACTGCCCACATGCGCAAGACCGAAGAGCTCATCGCCTTCTTTCTACCGGTTTGCGGGATGTTTCGCTGGGAACCTGGGAACTCGGTGCATTTCGGGAATGGGGACCAGTGTCGCGTGCCACTCCGTTGTCAAGCATCGGCCACGCTCTCCTCTTCGCTCTATTGCATCGGGTTTGGTTTAGTTTGGGCTGGTATCTACAACCCTTCCCCCCTCCTCCCCCCCCCGCAACCCTCCTCACCCTCTCCATGTAGAGCTCCGCCAGTATATTGATGTGGGTGAGGTCGGTGGAGTCCGGGTGGTCTCGCAGGTGGGACTCCAGGACAGAAATGGCCTGTGTGTGGGGGGGGGGGGGGTAGGGGGGGGGAGGGGTGGGGGGGTGTTAGATGGGGGAGGTAGGGGGTAGGGGTGTAGGTGGTGGTGTGGTGGTGGTGGGTGGTGTGTAGAGGGAAGTGGGGCAGGGCGGGTTTGGGGCATGGGGCGACCTCCATGGTACATGGCACCATGACACCACACTGCTTTTCTCCCACAGCCAGCCCCCTTGCTTCCGAGCATTCGAAACATTTCCCACCTGAATTGCTCCTCCTACCTCAACCCACCCACCCACCCACCCACCCACCCACGCACCCCCCCCCACCATCTCCCGCCCACCTTGAGCGGCGCCCCCGCCTGGTGATGCAGGCGTGCCAACATGACGGGCACCTCGGGGTCCCCGGGGCGCAGCTTGCCAACCTGGGGGGAGGGGGATTGGGAGGGAGGGAGGGAGGGTGGAGGGGTGGAGGGGCGGGTTGGGGCAGTGGTGCAATGAGACCAGTTGAGCTGGTTGGGGCTTGGCTTGAGTCGGCTGGGCTGCGTGTGTCAAAAACCAAAAGGGTTGTGTGTGTGTGTGTGTGTGTGTTTGTGATTGTGTGTGCGGATGTGTGTGTGTATGTGTGTGTGTGCGTGTGTGTGTGTGTGTATGTGCCCACACACACACACGCAGACACACAACCCCCGGGGGGAAGGGCACACGCTCTCACCAGGCTGAATTGCGCCAGGGCCCGGTCCGTGTCGCCGACCTGGTGGGGGGGGGGGGTGAGGGGGTGAGGGGGAGGGCGGGTTTTACATTTATACGGTACATGGGCTTGAGGGTGATTGTAATTGCCAGCCAAAGCTAATACCAGGGGCAGTGGGGTGGCGGCGAGTAATCTGTGATGTACGGTATACACAGCCTTCCAAACTCCTTAAATGGCTACCCCCTAGTTCAGGCTGATTCTTTACCCTCCCACGCCCCCCCCCCGCAAGCATAAGACAACTCTTGCTCTGGGATTTGGGCGTAACCAACCCCACCTCCACCGCCACCCCTCCCGCCTCCCTCCCACACCTTGTCGTCCCCACCTGCGCGAACAGCACCGCCCGGTCCCACAGTGCGTCCAGGTCGCCGCGGTTGCGCGCCACCGCCTTGCTGAGGCAGTAGACGGCCTGGCGGTAGAAGCCCTGCGCGGTGGAGGCGGCGGCCAGGCGCTTCCACAGGCCCACGTCCTGGGGTGTGTGGGTGGGTGTGGGTGTGTGTGTGTGGGTGGCAGGGGGGCGCAGGGGGGGTGGATGGGTGGGTGTGTGGATTCTTGGGGGGTGGTTTTAAGGTGGTGGTGGTGGTGTGTGCGGGGGGGGGGGGTCCATGCATGTTAAATCAGACGAGAGGGCGTAGCCAGGGGGGAGGTGGCGATGATGCGTGTGCCCCGTGTCGCCCGCTGTGTCGTGATACCACCCATCCACGCATGCCCTTTGTGTGTCTCCCTCCCGCACACACGCCCCCGCCTGGTAGCTCCGCCCCCCCTACAGCCCCGCCCCCCCCCCCTTGTAAGTGTGACGGAATCACTCCGTTCTCCGCGTGATAACGTGAACGGCAACCTCCTCCCTCCCCTCCCCCCGCACCCCCCTTCACCTTTGGGCTGAGGTGGGCGGCGATCATGAAGAAGTCCAGGGCCTTGCGCGGGTTGCCTGCGTGTGTGTGTGTGTGTGTGTGTTTGTTTGTGTGTGTGTGTGTTTGTGTGTGTGTGTGTGTGTGTGTGTGTGTGTGTGTGTGCGCGAGAGGACGTTGGTGTTGAGGGGTGGGACTGAGGGGTGGGGCGGGGTTGAGGACTGGGATTGAGGACTGGGGAGGTTGAGAGGTGGAGGTGGGGTGAGAGCGTGTCACATGTGCGGGCGCCCCGCCTGCCCGCCCCATGTGCCAGGTTCCCCACGCAGTCCCCACCCACCCTCCCGCAGTAACACACGCACCGTTGGCGTCGTACAGTAGCCCCAGGGTGTGGTAGGGGTCGGAGATGTTCGGGTAATCCTTGATCACCTGTGTGTGTATGTGCGTGTGCGTGTGTGTGGGGGGGGGGGGTAGGGGGTGGTAAATACCAGCCCAAACTAAACCATGAATAGTTAAGGAAGTGGTAGACGGTTGGCGGTGGGTGGAGAGGGGTAGTTGGGGTCCCACCTGTTGACAGGGGGCATGCGGCGAGAGCACTGCACAGCACACACAGCACACGCAGCCATGCACAGACGCCGTCCCCCCTCCACCTTGTCTCTCACCTGCCCGTTCTCCCTCTCACATCATCACCACCTCCTCTTCCCCCACTGCATTGTAATTGTGATCTAACCGCTCCGTTGTCCACATGAACGGCTACCCCACCCCACTCCACCGCACCCCACCGCACCCCACCCCACCCCACCCCACCCCACCCCACCCCACCCCACCCCACACCGCACCCCACACACACACCCACCTGTGTCAGCAGCTCTATGGCGGGCTGGTACTCGCGTAGGGCGTACATCACATTGGCCTCACCCAGCTTGGCCGTCACCTGAGGGGGAGGAGGGGAGGGGAGCGACAGAGGGGGTGGGTTGGGTGGGTTGGGGAAGAGGCCGGGGAGGAGGAGTCGGGGGAATGGTCAGCGGCAGGGGTCAGGGGCAGGGATTACATTCACGACCGTTTAAAAAAGTGAAGGCGTCAGGGGGAGGGCTGGAGGTGGCGCGCGAGGAGGGAGGGAGCGTGGGGGCGCCGGCACCGCAGCTGAGCACCAGAGGCCAGGCGATCGCGTTGCACCGCAAAGAACAACCGCCACTCCTCGGAGCCTGGTACAGACACCACACACACACACACGTACACGCACACGCACACGTACACCCACACACACGTACACACACACACACGTACACACACACACACACACACACACACACACACACACACCACACACACACACACGTACACACACGTACACGCACACACACACACACACACACACACACACACACACACACACACACACACACACACACACACACACACACACACACACCTCCTCGGGAATGCCGCGCTTGGGCCGGCCCGCCTTGCGCCCCCGCCGCCCCCGCCGCCGGCTGCGGCTGGCGCGGCCCCGGCCCGCCTCCACCAGCCCAATGCGCTCCGCCAGTGGGTCATTCAGAATGTCGTCCGCATCAGCCCCGAAGATGGCGGCGTCAGGGTGCGATGCCGTCAGCTGGCCCAAGGGGTGAGCCCCGCCGCCGCCGCCGCCGCCGCCGCCGCCGCCGCCGCCGCCGCCGCCGCCACGCGGGCGGCCACGGCCACGGCCACGCGGCCGCCCCGGCCCCCGACCCGTGGAGCCGCGACCCGAGCCCGGCGGCCGCCCGCGCCGGCCGCGGCCGCGGCCGCGGCCCGTGCCGCCGCCGCCAGCGGCCGCATCGGCGGAGGCGGCGCTGGTGGAAGGCCCGGCGGCGGCGGCGGCGGCGCCGTCATCGTCGTCTTCGTCCTCCCCCGCGTCCGAGCCCTCCGTGTAGTAGCTACTGCCGCCGCCCGCCTCCTCCGCCTCGCGCTGTAGCGCCCGCCGCCGCCGCTCCCGAAGCAGCTCGAAGGGTTGCAAGGCGCCGCCGCCGCCGGCGCCGCCGCCCACGGCGGCGGCGGCGCCGCGGCCCAGCCCCAGGCCGGCGGCGGCGCCGCCTCCCTCCAGCTCTTCTAGAAGAGTGAGGGGGTCGAGGTCGTCTCCGAATAGGTCCACGGCATCATCGCTATCGTCGCCTGCGTCGTGGCCAGCAGCGGGTGATGTTGATGTTGATATTGATGTTGGTGTTGTTGTTGATGTTGGTGTTGGTGGCATGGTGGTCGATGTCACTTGGTGCCACCCCAATGCCGTGTGCAACCGGTCAAGTGACATGAGCCCTGTGCGGTGTGCCATGTCCCAACGACTCCCGGCACAGGTAAGCCAGGTCAGTGAGGCCACCAAGCGCCAAGCGTCCTACATGCCCCAAACTTGGCTATGGATTTACTTTGGGATTGGGGGAAACTACCCCAAACCTCCCCCAAGCAACCCCCACACGCGCCGCACCCGTCGTGAACCCCGACGTGTAGCCGCCGTCGCTGGTGGCACTGGGGCTGCCGCCGTCACTGACCGCCGAGCTGCGGCCCAGTGGCGGCCGCCCCCGCCGCCCCGGCCCCGCAGACCCCGCCGCTCCCGCCTTGCGGCCCCGGCCGCCGCCGCCTGTGCCGTCGGCTCGCGGCCGCCCCCTGCCGCGGCCGCCCGCCACCACGGGTCGCCTGCGGCCGTCTCCATCGCCCGAGTCGTCATCGTCCGACCCCGCCTGCATTGTGAAGCAGGTCCGGATCCAGATTCGGATTCACATTCATGTCGGTACACACAAAATCCGCATCCTGGTAGAAAGACAGGCGGGCAGGTCGGGTCGGAGGTACGGCTGCTAAAGGGCCAAGGGGGGGGTGCTGACTTCCATTTGAATGCAACGCCGCCCCGGACCCCCTAGCCCCCTGTCTGTCACGTCGCCGGTCTACTTCGCCTGTGTTCCTATGCCCCCGCCCGGCCCCACAAGTGCCCCGCCCCGGTGCCGTAGGCCGCACCTGCGTTCATGGGCTTCAGGACCCGCCTCCGTTCGACATGAGCAGCGAAGCCCCCTCACTCCTCAGCCCCAGTTGGGTTTTGACTGGACTACACCTTCCCCCCCAACCCCACCCCAACCCCACCCCACCCCACCCCACCCGCTCCCACCCCAGTACCGCACCTGTGTGAACTCGGCGTCCTCAGCGCTGTCCGCACTGTCGCCGTCCGTGGCCGACTCCCCCTCGCTACTGGACTCCAGCTCCGAGCCCTCGCTGCCCTCAGAGCCAAACATACTGCCGCCGCCGGCTGCGCCGGCTGCGCCGGCTGCGCCTGCGGCGCCGCTTGCGGCTGCGGCCGCTCCCGTAGCGCGGGGCGGCGGCTGCGCCGGTTTGGCGTGGCCGGTGGAGCTGCGAGTGACGCGGCGTGTGGGGCGGCCGCCGCCGCCTGCCGCCGCCGCTGCGTCCTCCGCCAGCGCCGCCTGAATGGCGGCCTCATCCGCCTCCTCCATCCCGCAGCTGGCTGCCTAGCTAGCTATGTGGCTAGGCTTGCTTCCTTGCTTGCTTGCTTGCTGGACTAATGATGCCGACAGATGCAGGAAAAGTAGAAGGATATTGCCGCCGGGCTCCGACCAACCCTGCGCGTCAGGAGCAGGCAGCAGCCATGATGAGGGTGTCACTTGGAGCCCACTGTCCAGGCAGAGCTCGCAGGGGATGGCGTGGGGGCATGTGACACACATATGCGAACAGTCGCGAAACGCGGGTTTAAAAGCGTGTCAAGACAATGGGGTGGGCATCCGAACACATATCATTTGCTCGAGCTACCACGAGTGCTGCGGAATCGTCGGAGCATCAGGTCGCAGCACTCGGTGGCAGCTCGAGTGTCCTGATGTACCGTACAGCGGCGCGAGGGCGGCGCCATGCGGCGGTCGCGTACTGCGGACGTGACCCCTACGTCACTCCAGCAGTATGGCCAGTCGGCCGCCCCAATCCTGATGACCCACGGCGCCGCATGGTCCACACCTCGAACCCCAAACCCGCGTTGCGCGCCCTCTGACTGCTGTTGCTGTTACTGCTGTATTTGCTGCTGCTTCCGGTTACGGGCCACCACATACCAACCGCCGTCAACGCTTTGCAAGCTCTGCCGCACACCTCGGCCGCCCCTCCCGCCGCGCCCCTCGGGGCGCGCCGTATCAAGGGTGGGGGCCAGCTGTGTGGCTCTCAACACCGCGGCTTCGGGGACTGGAGCCAGAGAGCACCGGCGGCTGGCGGCATGCGGCGCCGCAGCGAGTGTGCGCACGGCCGTGCGCGGCGCAAGCAGCAACGGCGCCGCTGCCGCGGCTCACACCGTGCGGCCGACGCCCCCGCCGCCACCCCCGACATCCCGACACCTCGCCACTGGTTGCCGCCACCAGCGGCGGTGCCGCGAGCGGCGGGCAACGCAGGGTCGGTCGGGGCAGCAGGCCGCACGCGGCACGCGCACCGCCGACTGCCCCCGATAGCCCGGCGGGCGCGAGCAGTGCCCGCTGGGGGCCCCCCATGGCTCGCCGAGCAAGGATAGTCTACTCGCCGCCGCACGCACCTTGTCGCTGTCGTCAGAGCAGCTCAAGGATTCCCGCCAAACCCGGGCCCCGACAACGCTGCCCTGCGTGACCTATTCTAGCCTGGGCCGAAATTGTATCCTTCTAGCGTTGCATTCTTGCACAGACTGTCCAGAAGAGTGCACTAGTGGAGCGAGCCAGTTCCGGCTTTATTGCAATCGAATGCGGGCGCACTCGGGACCAATGACATTCATCATAGTTTTATCAGGAAAACCAAGAAGTACAGCTTCGGTAGCAGCCCTTCTGGAAGGAAACTTTCCCGCGGGATGGGCTCATTCCGGGGGTCCCGCTGATTTCAGCTGGAATTAAC
The DNA here is from genome assembly GCF_000002595.2 of Chlamydomonas reinhardtii. Taxonomy (NCBI): domain Eukaryota; kingdom Viridiplantae; phylum Chlorophyta; class Chlorophyceae; order Chlamydomonadales; family Chlamydomonadaceae; genus Chlamydomonas; species Chlamydomonas reinhardtii. The sequence continues at coordinate 6,266,496 of NC_057013.1, read as the reverse complement.
CATTCACATCCAATATTGTTGTATTCCTCATCACTCCCTTGTAACAACATATGATAAAGCTGGCGCAAAGCCGCGGCTTGCGTTACACACGCTCAACAATGTCGTTGAAAGCCGCCCCCTATCATGTATTTGTCTTGTGTTGTACTTTTATGTCACTACAAAGCGTGCACTCAGCAAGATGGATTGGCTCGGACAGCATAGAAGCGTCCGCAGCTGCCGCTGATGTTTCACAGAACCCTGCTCAACGACAAGCCCCGGAGCTTCTAGCAGGGCATGTAGAGTACGATTTGGGCACGAGGACATTCAAATTCATCAAAGCCGTGGTCAACGTGGACAAACGCAAACCAGGTGGGCGACTAGGGTTGTTGGACTGATTGGTCCGCGTTCTGTGGGTGCATTTGTGTCGCGGGCACACCACAAGCCAGTGGCACGACATGATCAGCTGCACTGCAATCGATGTGCGCTGCCAACGGAACGCGCCCAAAACCCTCGGCCCCGGCCGACCACAACCTTGCCTTGGCCCGTCCAGTTCGGCCCGTCCTGTGGGCCTAACTTCCCATCCACTGAATCTCCCATTGCTTCCCCCATCACAGGCCCCGACCCCGGTCCCGACTTCTCATGTCCCAACGCCGCGGCGCCCGCCTGCGGCTCTTTCTCCGACCCTGCCCGCCACCGGAGCAACTTTGGGCAGCTGCGGGTGACCACCAACGCCGCCTTCCCGGATGAGATCCAAATGCAGGCCGCCGGCTTCCTGGAGGGTTACCTCACAGCGGGTGAGGGGGCCTGAGGGCTGATGACGCTGTGGTCGGGGCAGTCTGGATGGAGACTGGGTTCAAGGACTCGAGAGGCTGCAAGGCGGGTATGGTTGGAGGGCTGTGGAGGGGTAGGATTCCAGGCCGAGGCTCCTGGTCCCTCTGCTGTCAGGTGCCTGTGTACGGTGCCGCACAGTCCACGCCTGCTCCACATTAACAACACAACCACAACCACAACCTATCGCCCTCACAAACCTCTCCCTGCCCCCCCATCCCCCCCTCCCTCCAGAGCGCATCTTCGACTACGCCTACAACATGAAGGCCTGGCTGTTCACCCAGACCAACGACTCGTTCGCAGTGGGCGACTGGTGAGGCGGCTGGCCTGACTGCCTAGAGACTGCCTGACTGCCTGTCTGGAGGCCCGCTAGCGGGCTGATGCGCACAGACCCACACGGCACATACACACATACAGTCATATTCCCTCTGCTCACGCACATGTAAACACACCACCCACACACACACGAACATAGCATAGCCGCTGAATGGAATGCACATCAATGCACACTTGAACACACACTCCACGGGTGTGCCTGAACCCTGCAGGCTGTTCGCTCAGGACAAGTGGACGCGGCAGCAGGTGGCGGCGCACGCGGCGGCGGCGGCCGACACGGCGGCGGCGGATGCGGCGGCCACGATGCACTCGGGGGTGGGCGCAGCAGCAGCAGCTGGTGGTGCTGGTGCTGGTGCTGGTGGTGCTGGTGTAGTGGGAGGGGAGCGGGCGGCTGGAGCCGACCAGCAGCAGGCGCAGCAGGGGCAGCAGCAGGAGGGTGGTGAGGGGGCGGGTGAGCCGCACCGCCGGGCCCAGGGGTCGGATGCGCCGCCGGCCAGCGCCTCCGCCAACTACTGGCGGACCATTGGGCTGCTCACGGCGCAGGTAGGTGGAATGGGCGGGCGGGTGACGAGCGGAGGGCGTCTTTGGGACGGTTGATAGGGGCGCAGTCACCACGCGCCTCTCCTTCCCGCCCGCCCGCTACCCCTGACCGCCTCCCCCCGCTGCCTCTGCCTCCCTCCCTTCCTCCCTTCCTCCCTCCCTCCCTCCCTCCCTCCCTCCCGCCTGCAGGCCGACGGCCTACTGGCCGGCTACAGCGCCCGCCTCGCCGACATGCAGCAGCAGCAGCAGCAGCAGCAGGCCACTGCTGCCTCCTCCTCCGCCGCCTCCTCCCCCGCCTCCTCTGCGCCCCCGTGCGACCGGCTGACCAAGTGGGACTTCCTCATGCTCAACGCCCTGGGCGACATGGACGACCTGATGGGTGAGAGGGGCGGGGGGGGGCGGGGGGGGGGTGAACGTTGAACCAATCCCGTAAGGAAACAGTAGCGCGGCAAGGAGCAGGGGGGGGGCAGGGAAGGGGGGTAAAGGAAAGGGGGGGCAGGGGGGCGGGGGAGGGGGCAGGCAGAGGGCGCAGGCATGCGGGGGGGGGAGCCAGGGTGTCTCAGTGTGTTGGCGTATGGCAGCGCTGTCCTCGCTCTGCGCTTGCATCGCCTTGCCCTTCCCCATGACCCTACCAACTGCATCTGCAACCCGCCCCCCTGCTCCCTGCTTCCTCCTCCCTGCCCTGCCCTGTCACGTCCTGGACACACGTGCAGCCATCATCTTCCCCAGTGACCGCGACGGGGGCGACATGGATGACTACGACGACTCGGCCGTAGCAGCAGCAATAGCGGCAGGCGGCAGTAGCACTGGTGGAGGCAGTAGCAGCAGTGCCGCTAAGCGGCGGCCGGTGCGGACGCCCAACCCGGAGCGGGACGCCTCGTTCTTCTTCCGACCTGAGAGCCCGGAGGAGCGGCGGCAGCGGCTGCGGGTGGCGGCGGCGGAGGCGGCGGAGGCGGAGGCGGGGCTGACGGGGCCGGTGCCCCGCACCCGCACTGCCTCTTGGGAGGGCCTGAGTCCGGGCCAGGTGCGCAGCCGCATCGCCAAGAGCGGCCGCTGCAGCGCGCTGATCAAGGTAAGAGGAGAAGGAGGAGGAGGAGGCAGGAGGAGGGAGGAAGAGGAGGAGGGGGAGGTTTCCTAACACACACACACACACACACACACACACACACACACACACACACACACGCCCACCTTTCTCCCCCCCCCCCTGCTGCTGCAGGTGACGCCCGACCTGTCCGACATCCTGATGGGCCACGTGACCTGGTGGGGCTACGCCTCCATGCTGCGACTCTACAAACACTACAGCTTCCGCCTCACCAGCGTGCGCCCACACAACAGCGGCGGCGGCGCGGACGGAGGCGGCGCGGACGGAGGCGGCGGCGCCATTGACGGCCGCATCTCCTTCTCAAGCTACCCGGGTGGGTGCTGGGAGCGGGGGCGCGTGTGCGCGTGTGTGCGCGTGTGTGGTGGGTCACTCTGACCTTGGCGTGCAGCGAATCTGCTGGGGGCGGTGCCGCAACAGTCCACACTGGTTTCTGCAACCTTACAGCGATATATCTGCAACCTTACAACGATATATAATCGATCATAGATGTGATAGTAGGGGTTTGCGACCCCACGTCCTATGGACGGGCGAAGCCCCCAATAACCTGGCCGTGCGTTACTTTACTCGGTGTGACCGCCACCCACACAGGCCAGGTGAGCTCTGCGGATGACTGGTACCTGCTGGGGTCTGGTCTGGTGGTGACCGAGACCAGCCTGGATATCTACGACCACACCCGCTACAACGCCAGCTACGGCACCGGGCCGGGCAGCCTGCTGAGCTGGCAGCGCGCGCTGGCGGCCAACCTGCTGGCGGAGGACGGAGCCGGCTGGGCGGAGCTGGCGGCGCTACACAACAGCGGTGAGGGGGGGGGGAAGAGGAGGGGCAGGGAGGGAGAGGGAGGGAGGGAGGGAGGCGTACGGCTGAGGTAGAGCCGCTGTAGCCGGTGCGAAAGTGCCGCTGGTGCTGCGTAGCGGCGGGTCGGGGGTGCCCACGCGTGCGGGTGCGTCGTGCCAGCAACTACCACCACACCGCATGCTCCCATCCACACACTCCGGCTGCCCCTTTCGCTGGGCTGGGGCATACATCATCCTATATCGTCCATCTCCCATCTCTCCCTCCTCCTCACCCGCCTCGCCCCCCCCCCGCCTCAGGCTCCTACAACAACCAGTACCTGATCGTGGACCTCAACCGCTTCAGCCCGGGCCAGGAGCTGCAGCCGGGCCTGCTGACAGTCATGGAGATCATACCGGGTGAGACGGGCGGATGAGAGTGGGAGACCGGGCGTGTGCGTGTGTGTGCGGGGCAGCGGCGGGGGTTGGCGAGGGGCCGCTTGCCATGCGCAGTGGCCTCAAAACTCCGCCCGGAAGATGCGATGCGTGGTGGTAGTACGGTGGTGTGTTGGGCACTTGCGCACAATCTCACCCGCAACTCCTCAAACCTACACACGCGTCCGCACACACGTTCTCACCTACCCCGCACGCCCACAGGCCTTGTGGTGACGGCCGACGCCACGTCCGACCTGGAGCGCGGCCACTGGCCCTCCTACAACATCCCCTACTTCCCACAGGTGGGGCAGCAGCAGCAGCAGCAGCAGTGGCAGTAGCAGCAGCAGCAGTGGCAGGCTGTCGCATTTATAACTCCGTTGTGCTTTCCTGACACCTTTAGACACTGGGTCCCGACACACACCCACACCGATACACACACCCACCCACCCACACACACCGATACCCCCCACACACATATACACACACACACATACACACACATACACACACACATACACACACACACACAGGTGTATGAGGCCACGGGCTACCGGCGCCACGCCGCCGCCCTGGCGGCCCGCGGTGCCGACTACGCCGCCGCCGCCGCCGACCTGAGCTACCAGCTGTCGCCGCGGGCCAAGATCTTCAGGAGGGACGCGGGTGCGTGACTGGTGGCGACTGGGGCTTGGCGTTTACACAGCACACACACCGGCACACCGGCACGCACACGCATACACATACACTGTCCTGCAGTTTTCCCTCATTTTGACCCCTCCCTAAGCACACTATCCTGACGGCTTTCCTGTCCCTTGTGCTCCCCCTCTTTCGCTCTCTCATCTGCTACACCACCCCACACCCGCACGCATATGCGCAGCCGGCGCCACCGACCTGGCCTCCCTCCGCGCGCTGCTGCGCTCCAACGCCTTCGGCGCCCGGCCCGCCGACCCGCTGGCTGCCGACAGCCCCTGGGAGGCGCTGTGCGGCCGCGGGGATCTGGATCCAGAGGACCCGGACGTGTACGGCTGCTACGACGGCAAAGTCACCAACTACCGGTGGGTACGGCAATGTGGCGGTTAGTCGGTGGTTGGGGGGTTGGGGGGTGCGTTGACGGCGGTTGGTGGACGCGGGTTGGCGGTTTGCGTGGTGTTGGGCCCTCAGCCCCGCGCGTACCTGTGGGGCGCGTGTCGACCTCGCGACGTCAAACCCCTAGCGCGTCTAGCTACCTGCGTCATACATGAAACAAGGCAAACCTTTCCTCTCGTGCCCTCCCCGCCCCGAACGCACACATGCCCTGCCCCACCCGCTCCCAACAGCCGCGCACTGGCTCTGTCCGCGGACGCCATCAACGGCCCCACCACCTCGGGCGGGCAGCGCCCCTTCGCCTGGGCCGACCACCCGCGCTTTGAGCGCATCCCACACCGCGGCATGCTGGAGGTCTTCGACACCGCATGGGAGGAGCAGGCGCCATGAGCATGCATGAGCGATAGAGGAATGGGCGGATAGGCCGGCGGGTGTGTGATATATAACTTTAACTTATTTGAGTGCGCGCGCGTTTTACTGCGTTTGCGTTTTTGAGGGACCTAAACCCCTGCATGTTGGGCTTTGGGCAGCAAACGCAGGGGCTATTTATGTTCATGCGCTGCTAGATATGCTGCTTCGGGTCTGGTGACTGTTCATGTCAGAGAGTGTAGTGACGGGAACGGTTTATTGGTCTCGGGTACTGGGTTGGGAAAGCGACGGCGTGCATGCTGTGCGTGGGACCTACTGCTTTCAAGTCAGGCTTGACGAGTCGGTTCAGCTGATGGCATACGGTGCTGTGCCCCGCGCCTTGCGGGCGCTTACACCTGTCTGACACGCCAGAACCTACCAAAACAAGTGCAAGAATGTGCGTATAAGTGTGCGATGATGACGGACCGAGAGCTGCACAGAGCCGTAGGGTCCTCCATGGGCCTCTGCCTCACACACTTCAGTAAACTGTCATGGGTGTGGTCACGCAGAGCCTAGAGACGTAGCGATTGGACACAAAGGGGCGGAGCGAACCGGGCTAGTGTGCAGCACTTCTGCAGGTCTAAAACTGATGGAATGATGTGCCGTTGTGCGTGGGCTTGGGCAGATGGCTGGGTCTGTGTCTCTGTGAAAGACGGATGCGTGTCACGCCCCAGTCATGTTTTGCTCTAGAGCTGCCACCGGCTCGTCGGCGTGTGCGACATCAGTCGCAACATGGTGCGGGGGTCGGACCAGCCCACGTGGCGTTGAACGTCAAGCAAGTGCGTGTGGGCACGCCTGCGAGTGCACGACGACACGCGGACACACTCGAGTCACGTGCACCACCTGCGTGTACAGCATGTAGTGCAGGTGTAGGGCCCTCATCTCCACCACCGCCACTGCCATTGCCACTGGTGGCTGATACCGGCACCGGCACCGTTTCCGCCCCTGCAGGCCTGCAGGCAGGCAGGGTCGCAGGGCCGCGGCGTCGGCCTGTGGTGGTCGCCCGATGCATCTGCCAGCTGCCAGCCGCAGAAGGAGGTACTGAGGTGCTGAGGTAGGGCTCCAGGGCCCCATGCAGTCAGCCATGGGCTACCGGTATCTTTGTCCTACGTCTACGCCCTTGGAAGACATGCCTTCAGCCTTCCTCACTTGGTGCCTGTGCGCAAGGCCTGTGCAAAAGGATAGCACCAAATAGGGAACACTGCTGTGCCTGGTTGGTACCCGTGGCCATGAACCCCTTATGCTGTAATGCTGATAGTTAAGTTTCTGCTACGCTGCTACGCACCCTCGCCTGCGGCTTGCCCCTCGAACCCCTTGCCTCTGCCTCCCGCGGCGCCAGCGGCACCCCTTTAGCTTCGCCCTCATTCAGTCAAGCAGCGAGTTCACGCGATTCTGGCCCAACATCTGAAACTACCGATTGCATCTCCCGGAGAAAGCTGAGGTCGGTTTATGCATGCACAGCTGAACAGACGTCGTCGTAGTCCCAGCACGATTCCGCTTCGTGTACCTACAAATGAGAGCACACGAGTCAGGAAAGCGTCAGGCCTTACCAGGGGAGAACAACAAGTAGGACGTTATCAATTTGTTGGCATTATAAGGGTCACCCCGGCCCGGGCCTCCGGGTTTCCATGAGGCAGGAAGACACGCAACGATCGTGCGCGCAACTTGTCATCCATCATACACACGCCCTCCTCTCCCGCGGACAGCTAACTACGATATTCAACTCCAGCCCAATTCTCCGGTCCGCTCGTCAAAGCAAATCTCCAGGCGAACTTTACCGGCACGAGCCGCTGCTGCTCAACGCAGAACACACACTTCCATACATAGGGGCTGGCACCTCCCGCCCATTTCACACTACGTTCCTCCTCAGTGTATCGCCTGCATGCCTGTGCGCCTATAATATGCTCATGCTGCTCAGCCAAAACAAACGGAACATCTGTACAGTGCAGTCGCTGACGTGCAGCACTGCAGCCACACGCACGCCACCTCCAGCAGCAGCGCAGCAGCCGCAGCCGTGCCTCTCCTGTAGCAGCCGCGGCAATGCGGCGGGGTCGCGTAAATGGCACGGACCCTGTTGTCCCCTGTCCCCTGTCCCCAGTTCGCCGGCGGCGCCAGCTAGCTAGCAGCTCGCTCTGCTGCCTCATCATCACGCCTTGATCAGCTTGGCGAACTTCTGCCTGAACTTGGCGACCTTGGGCCCCACCACGGCGCGGCAGTAACCCTGGCCCGGGTTCTGTACGTAGTAGTCCTGGTGGTAGTCCTGAGAGTGCGTGGGCGTGCGTGTGTATGGGGGGGCGGGGTTGTGAATACCAGCCCAAACTAAACCAAAACCAATGCAAAAGAGCAAGTAGGAGAGCGAGCAGGGGTAGGGGTGGTAGTCCTGCGTGTGTGTGTGTGTGTGTGTGTGTGCGCGTGTGCGTGTGCGTGTGTGTGTGTGTGTCGGGGGAGGGGGTTGTAGATACCAGCCCAAACTAAACCAAACCCAATGCAATAGAGCGAGGAGCGGGGGGGGGGGGGTTACATGCATGAATAGCGACGAACGGAAGGGATTGGGGGCAGGTGTGTGTGTATGTGGTGTCGAAAACGAACCGGAAAGCAGACCCGCCCAAATGCCACCACGCACCCTCCCTGCCCTCCTCCGGCCGCCCTCCGCCATCCGCCGTACCTCCGCGGGGTAGAAGACGTCCAGCGGCTCCACCTGAGTCACGATGGGCGCCGGCCACAGCCCCTGGGCGCTGATGTCGGCAATCACCTCCTGCGCAATGGCGCGCTGCGCGTACATGGGGGGCGGCGGCGTGGCGGCGTGGCAGCGACATATGGGGGGGATGGAGGTGTGAGAGGTCGACGTACAGGGGCGGAGGAGTTCAAGTGACAGGGAGGAGGGGCCGAAAAGGGGCAGCTGTCAGGATTGGTGGCAGTTGGTAGTCACTGACTGGCCGGCGACGGAGGCGGCCGACGCCGCGCACATGAAGGCCACGGCCGATGTCGAGATGTGTTTCTTTCCCATTGGCATGCTGCTGCTGCTGCTGCTGCTGCGGTGCCAGGCGTGTGGACAACGCGCCGGGAATGGACTATGACTTGCTGCAGCAGCACCCCCCCCCGTGCACCCTGTACCGCTCTTCCAAACATCCTTGCAACCCCGCCTGGCTACTGCACCAGCACGCCCTCACGCCTTCACGCCCTCACACACACATATACACACACGCACACACGCACACACACCTGCGCGTCGTTGTGTGTGCAGATGATGGACCGGTACTGAGTGCCCACGTCGTTGCCCTGCCTGAAGCGGGTGGGCAGGCGGATGGGCGGGCAGGCGGGGGTGGGCAGGTAGGGGTGGGCAGGCGGGGGTGGGCAGGCGGGGGTGATCACACTTTCCGATCACACTCATCAGTCACCTACCTGTCCTTGGTGGTGGGGTCATGCACGGTGAAGAAGATCTCCAGGATCTCTGCGGTTGGGTGGAAGAGGGAGATGATTGGTTGGGGATGGAGGTGGTCAGCCATGGCCACAATCCCGCCGAGGCCTGCTGCACCAAATGTGGTGAGAGTTAATATTTAACACATCCGCCCCTTGCCCCGCCCCACGTTAAGTACTATCGCTACTTGCTTTGAGCTATCGTGTCCTGTCGTGCGTCACCTCGTCTCTCCTTCCTTACTGGGAGAGACTAGGTGACGCTCTACTGCATTGGTTTCAGTTTAGTTTGGGCTGGTATATATAACCCCCCCTACCCCTCACCCACGCCCCTCACCCTTGTAGGAGATGACGGTGGGGTCGTACGTGATCTGGACCACCTCGGCATGCCTGCAGTGGTTGATAAGGCGAGGCGAGGTGCAGCAGCAGGCGTTAGCACACGCAGATGTCCATAACGACCAATCCACACGTTGCCTTCGCTATGGCTAATCTGCACAAGAATGGCCGTTACACGGCATAGAATCCAAGCCCGCAGCGCCACTCAAGTCACGTTGGGCAGGCTCCCGGCCTCATGCCTCTCGCCCCCATCTCGCCCTCTCACCCGGTGGTGCCGGAGCAGACCTGCAGCAGGTGGCCGCAGCATATTGCAGCGACCGCGGGGCGGTGGGGAGGCCAAGGCTTGTCAGCAGTGTCATATCACGAGATAAGATACGTGAGCAGAGGGCACATCCACCACACCGCATGCCTGCGCGGCCCAAACAACACGTGTCCCTACCCCAAGCCCACCACACTCAACCCCACATCCAGCTGATGTCAACCCGCCCCCTCCCGCCCCCCCCCCCCTTTGTGCCGCACCGCCTTGTAGGTGGGGTCCTTGACGTCGCCGTTGGCGTAGCCGCTGATGGCGGACTGCACGCCCCTCAGCATGTTGTAACAGGCCTCAACACACCTGTGGGTGTGAGAGGAGGAGGACAGAAATGATGAGGGAGGCAGGCATGTGTGGGTGGGTCGGCACAAGTAGGAGCGCCAGTGGCGCATTGCAGGAATGACAGATGCAAACACCCGGTTCTACATATACATGCATTCTATGCCCTCGCAAGGTCACGCCCCTTGCCTCCACCCGCCACCCACCAGAAGCAGCCACCGCCCAGAGTCGCGACCTCCATCTTGGAGGAGCTGCCGGCAGCTGCGCTAACGCCGCTGGCGCTGTTTTCGTTCACGGCCCGGAGGCTGACGTCGGGACGCGTGGCGTGGGGCACCGCGGCGGGGTCGGCGGGGCTGGCCCCTAGGGGGGTCGCGGGCGCACGCTGTACCCAGCAGGCGGGGAAGGGCAAGCACACACAGCAGTTGCAAGTGCGACACGGGTCGTGGCCAGGAGAAAATATAAAGAGAGTAAGGTGGAGTTGATGCGGAGGCGCTAGGCTTGATGAAACGAAGGCTGAGGCGCGCGGTTCCGGGGGCCACGACCTGGCGTGGCACCTGGTCCGCGAGTGGCCCAGGTGGCGAGGACGCTCCCAACCCGTTTTGCACACCACAGCCGCATGCAATTACATCATTAACTGGACCCCATTGAAAGCGCGCCACTGCCGGCTCCTTACCGCTGAGCTTGCAGCGATGGGTCCCTTGAACGCGGGCTTGGCACCGAATACAGCGTTGCGCCCGTTACGGACTTGCGCAATGATGTGAGTGCTATAGCGAGCAACAAGCATGCCGAACAAGCAGACTCCAAGAGCGGTTGCAAGTTTCAGCGAAATGTTTGCAGTGGGCGTTACGGTACTGGGCCAGGAAGGGGCTTTAAAACTGTTCCTCTGTAAACAAGTACAGATATATGAGGTGCAGCAATCTGAGAAGGTGAAACGGAATCTGCGGCCAAGTAGGTCTGGAGCTTCGAGAAGCATGCACCACCTGATGCACCACATTGCCTCCACCTGCTCCCACCTCCTGCAGCCTGCTGCAGCGCTCAACCCAGCACGCGCGTCAAGCACCATACCAAGCGAATGACAGCTCAGAACACATCCATTCACATTCAGTCAACGCAAGAGAATATTATTTAAACCAGGCGGAAGGGGAGCCAAACCCCACGCAGGGCCACTCGCACTGCCAACCAGCCCGCCGGCAGCGCCCGCCGAATCCTACTCTTCTGCCTCACGCATGTACGCATGTCCACGGGCCGAGCATGACGCCTTGGGCGACCGAAGATGAGCCACGTGGCGGAGGCCTCAACCCGGCCTGGCTCCACGCGGGCGCACGCGGCAGATCGCCAGCCAAGCCGCCGCCAGCCGCACGCCTGGCCCGCAGGCCTCCCTTGCCCGCAGGCGCCACAGCGGCGGCAACTCCTGCTCAAACCTTTACCACAAAACACACACGCCTGCGTGTCATGCAGCCACGTATCACACACGTGCGCTATGAGTACTTCTGCATTACGACGGCCCCCGTTTATGTAAAGGCATCAGAGGCGTACAAGAATGCAACGCCCCTAGGTCCGATGCCCCTGCACCCTCAAGCCGTGTTGCAACCCTCCTCCGCACCCGCCCCTACGGACGTGCCCACCCTACAAAGCACAGTAGCACACGACGCATTCCACTTGGGTTCTATGACAAACGGAGTGAGCGCGTGACGCCGTGCGCCGCCCATCTAGAACCGACTCGTGACATACCTGTAAATTCAACCTCAACAAAAATAAAGAACAATTCATGAAGACGTGAATGTGAAACACTGCGCGCACCACGCACGCTAATGAACACGGCAACCCAAGCACTCGCTCCCCGCACCCCAGCAACTTTACTGTTCCACACTGGTGTGTCAGCACCGCCTGTGCTCGGGATCACAGCCCGAGCGAGCGCTGTCAGCATGCAATTCAAGTCAAGTTATTTGAAAGTTTGGCAAACTCTCCCGTTGTTGCCCTGACACGGCAAAACGGCGCAAGCCGCAGGCCCACACCGCAGTCCTGGCCCTTCCTGACCCAAGATCGTTGTCGCGTTCCTTCACACGTGTCACAGATGCAAGCTGACATTCACACTGAACTCTTGGACCCGTTCAAAGCCGGCGGACTCCAAACCTCAGGATAACCATGGGATGGTTGCGTGCGCTTGACACCGGCCGCAGGTTGCAAGCTATAAGCAAGCATGCCATACTGATTTGATGGAGGTGCGGTCGTGATGACACGCCAAATACTGTTTCGGTATGCGTTGTCTCCGGGCATCTGAAAATGTTCTTGTGATCATGCGTGCGGCACCAAGGCGCTCCTTCCATCCATCATCCATCTCTCTCAACTTTGCACTCCAACTGTACTTGCATTAATCCTTCGCTGCCAACACCGGGGCGCCTCCATGCCCAATCTAAATGCGCAAACGTGAACAAACACACACTCGCACCACGCTGGAGGATTCCCACTTGGGACCGCAGCCTGGGTCTCGTTGCTCATTCCCACCGAACCAGTGGTCACATGCGTTCCTTCAGACACGTGGATAGTGCATGGGACACCTGAGTCTTTTCGATACATACGCCAACAACGTTGGCTGCATGTATGTTGTCATGACGGTATAGGATCAAGGGGATCAATCGCCAGGTGAATTAATGGGATAAGTGACTCGTGCTTATCTCATCACATGGGACATGGGTTAATTCTGCGGGATCCACATTTCTCAATCAGTACCAGTTTCCGTACATTTGTCTGCAGCCGTGAGGGGCGATGCTCCACACCTGGTTTCCAAAAGCCGGAGCCAGAGCTTTACATGTTCGCCAGCGGCTCCTCCGGCACCACCTCCACCACCTCGATGGGCTGTGCTAGCCCCTTGAGCGCCATGCGCCCCAGGCTCACGCCGCAGTATCGGTCCAGCAGCGCCGCGTCCTCGCCCGCCGCCGCGGCCCACACGTCGCCGCTCACCAGCACCTGGCCGGCGGCGCAGATGCCCGCAATGCGCGCGGCGCGGTTCATGGGTCGGCCGCGGTAGCTCAGCCGCCCGGACGCCTCCGTCAGCGTGTGCGTCACCTCACCAACGTCCAGGCCGCACTACGCGAATGGAGGCGGGGGGAAGCGGGGAGAGCAGGTGGGGGTCTTCTGAGCTTTTCAACTTAAGCCGCCATACACAACAGAACACCGTAGGAGCATAGCAGGGGACTGCCAAAGAAAGGACAGGTGTGCGGCGCTGGTGTGGCCCCGTGCGCCCCGTTACACACCTTGATCCGCGGGCCGGCGTGCATGACCATGGACTGCTGCCGCCGCAGCGTGAAGGAGTGCGGCGACTTGAGCGCCCCGCCCGCTCCGAAGGCCGCCGTGGGCGAGGCGGCGCTGGGAGGCTCCGCCGCCACCGCACCAGCCAGCGCCAACTCCTCCTGCAAATACAGGAGTGGCGGGCGCGTGAGGTGGCTGGGCGGAGGTAGGTGAGTGGAGGAAGGCTTGGAGGATGGCGTGACCGCACTGGATCGCGATGGCGACGTACGGCGCGTATTTTTCGTTCCGAGTGGACTGTGGGCTGGCGCTGTGACAGACCGAACTCCGTGCATGTAAGACCGCCTGCTCACCCATGCACACACGCACACGCACGTGTCCCTCTCTCCCTTAAGTCCCCTTCAGCCACTCCTCACCGCACACAGCTCGTGCGCCAGCAGCGCCTCCTCCCAGGGATACCTCCTCAGCGCCGCCACGCAGTCCGCCGCCCAGCCCACCGCCGCCACCGCGCTGCCAAACGCCGCCAGCACCAGCCCATCGCCCGCCTCCACCGCATAGCCGCCCGCAGCCGCCATCAGCCCCAGGGCCACACGCTGGAAGGCATCCAGGGCGCGGGCGGCGGGGCCAGGCAGGTCGTACATCAACACAGAGGCACCGGCAACCTGCGGATTACAGTACGTAAGCAGGGGAGGAACGAAGTGGCAGGGTATGTGTGAAAAGCGGAAGGCAAGCCGTGCTGCAGGTCGGTCCGTGAGAGCAGCATGCATCCTACTACCGCCAAGCACCCAGCACTCAGGCATTCGCACCTTCATGAACGCCACAGTCACGTAGCGCACCGGCGCCGCCAGGCTGCCCTGCGCGCACTGCTTCACCACCCGCAGCGGCGCCGCCAGCGCCAGGCGACACACCAGCGAGGGGTGCGTCGCCAGGAACAGCGGCTGGGCCCCGTCCGGCATCATGTAGGCAAGCAGTGCCGCGCTGTGATGGCGGCCGCCGCCAACCGGGCTTCCGACGTCGCCTACTTTGACGCTGACAGCCGCAGCCGTGCGCACCAGCTGCAGCCGCGAGGGCGGCGCAGGGCTGCCTCCGGTGACGCCACCCGCCACAATGCTGCTGTGGCCGTCGCCCCCGACGTCGGCCCTGTCGTCCATAGCGCTAGTCTTTCGGGAGTTGGAGACGTTGAGGATGGCCGAGTTGGTGACGGAGCTGGCTTCAGCCATGGCCTCTGCAATCATGTCTGCCATACCGCCGGAGCGGAAGCGATGGAAGGCGTGTGTGGGGACCGAAGCCGGCGCCGAGCCCGGCTGCGGCGAGCCGTCGCCGCCCCCGTTGGCGGCGGCTGCTGCGGCCAGAGCGTCCGGGCCCACCGAGTGGTGCAGGCGGTGTGGCGGATGCGGCGGGTTATGCGTGTGGTGGTGCGGCTGGGACCTGTTGCTGGAAATGCGCATGAAGCGCGGCGGCAGCGCCGCCACCGCGGCGCCCGGGGCATGGGTGGTCGTCCGCGGCGGGCTCGAGGCTGCCGGCTCCGCAGCAGCACTACCGCCTGATGGGGCATGGGTCCGATCCCTGGTCGCGGCGTTGCCCGCTACGCCTGCGTCGTGCCCGCCTTGGCGATGCCCGCTCGTGTGGGCTGCAGTACCCGCGGGAACCTCGGTCGGCGTCTCTTCCAGCGTGCCGTCCGCGTCACCGCCCGCCCGCTCCAGCGCGCCAGCGGACGGCTCCCGAGAGAGCGTTGCCTCCGCCACCGGGCACGACACGCCCAGCCGGCCCGTCGAGTGCCTGCGGCCGCTGCCGGCCCGCCGTACCACCGCGCCCAGACTCATGGCCACTCTCGAGCCGGAGGCCGCACGTGGGGGAGGTGGCTTGGGCGTTGGCTTGTCGGTCAGAATGTGTCGGCCCGCAAACACCACGATGGCGCCTCGTGAGGCCGCGGCCGCGGCTGCGGCGGCCGCGGCCGCGGCGGCCCTGCGTGCTTTAAAGAGCCGCTTGAATCCTGTGAAGAAGCTTGCAACGGAGTCCCGGACTGCGGTGCTCGCGCTGCCGGCGTTGGCCGCGGCGCCGCCCTCCTCCTCGTCTCCCTCGCCGCCTGTGGCGTGTGCTGCTGCGGCGTCCTCGTGGTGTGCCTTGGCTGCGGCCTTGTCCTTTGCCGTGGTGGTGGTGGCCCCCCTGGTGTTGCGCAGGCGCACGAAGGCCTCACCGGAGAGCGTTATGAGGCCGCCATGTGCCGCGTCGCTGACCAGCTTTGCCATTTCCGCGAAGGAGCCTGCAGACAGGCATTGTGGCATGCTTAAAGCCAGGTGATACGGATGATATGACCTGGGCTGCCATGAGAGCTCCATCCTGTTACAACCCAACTCCAAGCCAAGCCCACGGACTCACCCTTGTAGGCGTAGGCTGACGCCACCCTGTTGAAAGCGACGGCCTCCGGGTCATCCAGGCCGGTGTGAAGGCCCATGCGCACACGCAGGCCGCGGAAAGCCACCAGCGCCAGCCGCCCGTCCGGCAGGTGCACGCACTGCCATAGGAGAGGGAGGGAGGGAGCGCTCAACACAGCGACACAGCCTTATTATACCTAATACCTTGCCTCAACTACTGAGCACAGCCAACACAGCAATGCGCAAATGCATGGCTGTACAAAGTAAGAACGGCGGCCGCAGGCGCAATGATGGCAGCTGCAATCAAACCAGCACCCGTTCCTGTAAACCTACCGGTGCGTGTGGCCCAGGCTCCCAGCCCTCTGCGTGCATCAACAGCGCTGAGCCCTGCATCATCAGCTCCTCAAGCCCCGTAGCGGCCCGTTGCGCGGCGGCAGCATCCGCGACCGCATCCTCCTCCTCCTCGCTGCCAGTCGCGGCACGGCTGCCACCGCCCACTCCATGGGGCCCACTGCCGCCGCCGCCACCGGCCCTGCCCTTGCGGCCGCTGGCGCCGACCAGCATGGCCAGTCGGCAGCCCTCGGGCGAGTCCGTTGGCAGCACCGGGAAGGCCGCAGCCATCATGTCACGCCAGCTGCAGGGGCCACTCTCCGATACTAAGTCCACGGCGGGCCTGCTACCACGGTCGCAATTGTCGCTAGGCATCGCCGCGGCCACAGCAGGCGGCGCGCCCACTCCGGCAGCAGGGAGCATCGTCACCACGCCGCTGCCGCTCACGGCGCGGGCGCTGCCTCCGCCGGTCGGGGCCGCGCCCGCTGCGGCGCCGCTGCCAGTCCGTCCGATACTTGCTGCTGGGTGGACACGCGGTGCTGTGGTCAGCTCCACGGGGTAGCCATCGAGTCCTGTGCCCTGCCCAGCCTCCGGCGCCGCAGCTGCTGTGCCGACAGCGCTCGGCGGCTCCCCTCCCGCGCTTTCATACACTTGCAGCGCAAGCGACGCCGTTGACATCAGCGCTGGCGAGTCGCACGAGGGGGGCGCGACGGAGCCCACCAAGGCGCCGGGCGGCAGCGACGCCATGAGCGACGACGCCGGCCGCGGCGCCGGACTGCTGCCTAGGCTGAGTGCTGCACCCGGCGCGCTCATCCGCTTGGCGGACGCAGCGTTTCCCACCCCTGTGGCGCTGGCCTTGAGCGTGTCGCGGGACTGCCTGCCGCCGTGGTTGCTGCCGAGAAACAGCGCCCGCAGGCTGGAGCGGCCGCCCGTTGCCCGCTGAGCGACACCGTCCCCGCCCGCTCCTGCTGCGCCCGGCGGAATGCCGGAGGAGGACTTGTTGACGCCGGGCGCAGCGGCGGGTGGCGCGATGCGGAGCCTGCTGGTGCTGCTCATGCGCCCCGACGACGGCAGCAGCCCCAGCGCCGCTAGCGCGGCTGTGGCGTGCTCGGCGTCTCGGGGGTCGTGAGGCGACAGCACCAGCACGGGCGCGCCGTCGGGGTGGTCCAACAGCGCGGGCGGCCAGTCGGCTTTGAGCAGCGCGACCTGCAGGTTGGGCCACAGGGCGGGTGCGCGGGCAGGGGGGGCGGGCGGGCGTGTGGGGAGGGCGGGTGCGCGGTGAGGGAGGGCCGGAGTGCAGGCAGGGGTACATTGGACAGAGAGCAAAACAAGCGCGTCAGGAACAGTGGGGGACCGTACTTGTGTCTCCAACACGCGCCGCACGCACCTGGCACGAGGTGGCGAAATCTAGTGCGGCCGAGGGCGAGGTGAAGGCCACGATGAATGAGTCACCCCCCGTGGCGCTCTCGTATCCGTCGTACTCAGACAGCACGGAGCGAATGATGCTGCAGGGTCATCAGGCGTAAGGAGGGGGAGAGGCAGCGACGCGGGGTGGGGCGAACGTGTCAGGCGCGTGGAGCGAATGTGGTGCTTGGTTGACCGCACGCGATTGTGAGACAGAGGAATGTCCCAAACGGCCTGACTCCTAACACACGCCGCTATTCTGCCTGACTCACCCGTGGTGCAGCTTGAGCACAATATCCATCACCTACACAGCAGGTGTGGCAGCGGCAGCGGAGGGGGCGGCAGGCTAGGTCAGGTGGGAGAAGCAGATATGAAGGCAGGTGTGAGGTTCCAACGCGTGTATCGTGGCGCCGCGGGCTGCCGGCACGGGCTGTGCCCCAAACTGACAACGGCACACACACACACACACACTCATTCACTCACACACTCACTCACGCACTCACACACTCACACTCACACACACACACACACACATACACACACACGCACACACACTCACTCACCGACACGGGCAGGCCCTCCCACAGCACTGTGGAGTTTTGGACGTCTGCGTACGCGGTATTGTGAGCACGTGCTTTAAGCATTAGACATGAACAGTGACTTGTGAATACATACCGGCGTGTGTCAACCACTAGGCAATCGATTCCGCAAGCGGTTGCTCGAGTTGGCCATGCCGCACCTGTGACGAGCAGTGTGGTGTTGGGACCGGCCTTGGGCGCCAGCACGCGACCCCACACGTCGCGGTTGCGCTCGCGGCGGCGCCGGCGCATCCGCACCACCGCCAGGGTCACCGCCAGGATTACCAAGAACAGGACAAACACAGACACGGCCGTTGCAACGGCTGCGACCTCGCCCGGGTCTAGGCTGTTGCTGCTCGGCACTGCAGCAGTCGACCAAAAGGCAGGAACGTCCACGTCAATTATCGCATGACGGCATGCTGCCTGGAAGCTGCAGAAGCGGACAAGACATGAGCCACTGCCGCACCTGGAGGTGCCTGCCAGGCACGGGCCGAGATGGCTCCCTCATAAGCGGCCCTCACGATGTCGGGACCCAGAGCCGCCGTGGCAAGACCCCACACCCGGTCCACCAGCCCAAGCGCATCGTCCACCGCCGCAGCTGTGTTTTCTCCGCTGCTGCTACTGCCACGGCTACTGCCGTTGCTAGTGCTGTTGGGCGGCAGTAGCAGCATGCTGCCGTAGTCAAGGCCGTAGCGGAAGAAGTTGACCTGCGCCAGCGCGCGCGGGGCGACGCGGCAGCCGCGAGGTCGTCAGCACGCGCAGACCAGCCCCGCCGCCAGCAGATGCAGTTGGATGCGCCCCTTCACACTACCCGGCAACCCGCAACACGGTAACGTACTAACGTCCACGGCAACCGGTAATAGGCTAACATTTCCTGAGCCAACCCTTGAACGCTGCTAGTACCGTACTCACCGACACGGGCGACTGCATGTCGACTGCCAGGTTGGGGCTGTGCAGTGCGTGCCACAACGCCCGGAGGTAGTGCGCGCCAAAGCCGGCGGTGTCCAGCGACCAGGCCGATGCCGCCAGCGGTCCCGCCAGCTCCCCCCAGTCCGAGTACAGGAACGAGAGGTTGTGGCGCGGCGCGGCGCCTGCCTCGGTGCCTTGCGCCGTACCCAGACGGCGCCGGTGCGCGGCGGCGGCGCCCGCGGCGGCGGAGGCGGCGCTGCTGGCGTTGAGGCGCTGGGAGGGCGTCAGCAGCCGCCACCAGTCCTCGGTCACGTACCTGTACAGCAGCCGGGCACACAGGACACAGCACGTGAGGCACGTGCGGGGCCTACGTGCGGCACAGCACGACATGCGCGCAGCCCTGCCTGCACGAAGCAGCCAATCAACCCAGCTCCGACCCAGCTCCCACGCGTACACTGCTACACAATTGCGCAGCAGCCCCAGTGCTCAACCCGCTGCAAGCCCCGTCAAGCAAAAGCAGTCTACCAAACTCACTCGTTACAGGAGTGGTGCGTGCCGTTGCCCACGTCCGTGCCAAACCCCAGTCGCTGACGCAGCCCGTCCACCGCCCCCTGCCGCCGCGAGCGGAATCCGTCCAGCCCCTGCACCGACCACTGCTGCAGCGCCACCATATCGCCGAGACTGGCGGTGTCCACACCTGAGCCTGAACAGGAACAAAAGAAACAACGAAAAGCCCGGAAGGCAAAATTACTTCTGTATCTTTCCCTACCTATGCATCGGAAGGTCCCTGCGGACACCCGCCATCCTTAAAATCGCACGTGCCATCCCCGCTGCTGGCATTGCTCTGCAGCACTGCTCTGGAGGGATATGTGCATTACGACACCGGCACGTACCCCACGGGCGTGTGCCCCTCTCACCCTTGTATCTCACGGACAGCACCCAGTCTAGCACCACACTGTACGGGGCGCGGTTCACCAGGGGAGGCGTCTCCGCCGCGCGGGGGCTGGCGCGCAGTCGCGCAGCCGCCTCCCGCTCCCGCTTAGCGAACGCGAGCAAGGGCGAATCGCCGGTATCCGCAAGCACGCCGCCGCTGCTGCTGCCGCCGCTGCTGCTGTTCCCATGCTTGTTTGCGGAGCTCGACGCCGCTGCCGCCGCCTCCGCGCCCTGCAGCGTGGGCTGCAGGTACAGCAGGTCGTGGTTGAGCGACACGCCGCACAGCTCCTCCGTGCACGGCACCAGCCCGCGCTCGTCCAAGCCGTACTTGGCGCCACGGCTCCTGCTGCCACTGCCACTGCCACTGCCACTGCTGCTGCCACCACCGCTACTGCTGTCGCCGCCGTTTTCAGGCGCCGCAGTAGCGCCTGTTGGTGGCGCCACCATGCGGCTGCCGGGGAGTGGCGCCACGCCAATCTGGCCGGGCTTATTGAGCGCCGGCACGTTGGTTCCCATGAGCAACGCCGTGTCCAGCTCAAACATCAGCAGGCACTTGCCCGCATTAAAGGTCTGGCTGAGTCCGTGACAGCTGGGGCCGCCCTCGCCGTCAGCGCCACCCGTTTCCACAGCTGCAGCGGCGCTGGCCGCCGCAGGCGGGTTGTGCCTCAGCAACGCCGCCATCACCCCCGCCGCGTAGCGCCATCCGCTGGTGTTGAACAGGGGCGCGACCGCGGGCGGGCGTGGGGACAGGTCCAGGAAATACCCCTGGTCCGTGCCGCGTGTCTGGATGACGCTGGCTGCGATGGCTGACAGCACGTCGGTCTGCCGCCCGCACAGCGCGTCGGTGTTGATGCACACGGGGAAGGGCGGCAGCGCGGGCAGGCGCGAGGGCAGCGAGGCGGGGTCGTCCTGCTGCTGCCGCCGCACCAGGCCCGCGTACGCGTCCAACAGCGACAGCAGATCCACCCTGCACGCGGGCGGGAGCGGGGGCCGTGTGTGTTAGCAAGGTGGTGAGGGGGCGCGGTAGTTAGGCCGATCGAACCAATCAATGTATGAGGCGGAGTCACAGCCGGGTCCATCCCGCCATCCACCCACTCATCCATGCCGTGATGCTGCACTCCCAGGGCGCCGCCACCTGCCCAGTGCCCACCCACCACTCGCTGAGCGCCGTGAGCGGGTCTGACACCAGCCCCTCCGCTGCCAGGACAGACAGGATGTCCGCCCGATACACAGTGAGCAGGAAGGTGCGCGGGTGCAGCGGGCCGCGCGGTGTCAGCGGCTCCGCTGCATTGCACGACAGCATGGCGCGTCATCACTCCATGCCGAAATGCAAGGTGCAATTGATACTGGCATAAGTTCACATCCCGTACGGCACACCCGCCCACTCACGCACCGCAGAAGTTCTCGGGTAGGTCATGGAATATGGGGAGAACCGTGTCGCGATCCGCATACACGTTCTGTGAGGCAGTGTGTGGGCCGCCAAGCATGGCACAACCGCGGGTGCACCGGCTTACACATACACATGTACATGCTACCTTGAACCCCGAGCGTCGCATCGCACCGTATACACCGCCGTTCTTCGTGTTTCCTTCCCTGCTGCTCTCTAATACATGCTACTTCAGTTGGGTTCAGGTGCAGTGACGGCGGAAAGCTGACCGCCGGCTCGCTCCCCCCCCCCCCGCCCGGACATGCATTATGCCAACAGCGCAGGCGACAGCAGCCAGCACATATGCATATGCATTTACCTGGTCTGACAAGAAGTCTGACAAGGACATCCCCGAAACATCCTGCGTTAATAGAGTGTCATTGATAGGGCTTCAGTGTGTGGAGGGCAAGGCGTTGTGAGCTTTCGCATGCATGTGTCCGCACTGCAGCCCTCTCACGCACACAACCCTCTCAGGCACACACATAGCCAGTCACGCACCTGCGACACGAGCGTGTAGTTGGGTTTGAGCCGCGACAGCAGCAGGCTGTAGTCGTTAGGCGCGGGCAGCGCAGCGAGTCGGGGAACAGAAAGTCGTACCGGGCCAGGCGCAGCACGCCCGCCGCGTAGCGCATGACGTCAAAAAAGACGCCGCCCTGCCATCCGGGATACAGGATCCACCTGACGCGCTGCGGAAGGAAGAGGGGAGGTGAGGGAGGGAAATGAGGGATGGGCCGTGTCGGCAGCGCACATGCGTGCGTGCGTGTGGGTGGCAGAGCAAGGTTCGCACAGGATGTTGAGGCCCCCACCGGCCCCGGCCCCAGCCTCCACCGTCGCCCCCAGCAGCCCTCACCTTGGGCTCCAGGCCGGTAGTGCCTGTGGCAACCGCCATGCAGGAGCTGAACGCCGAGATGGGCGTCTGCGCGAACGCGCTGATGTTCTGCACACCCACGCCCCGGCTGCTCATGAAGCTGATGACCCTGCAACCACGCACGGCATAGCACAGCACGGTGCAGCATAGCGCAAGCGGTGCGCAAGTAAGGCAAGAAGCGCGGCGGCCAATTCGCGTGCTCTCACGCAACATCACGTGATCTAACAGGTAATGGCGTTGTGGTTTGCGGCGACTTACTGGACCGTGAGTGAGTCCACCAGGCCCGCAACACACTCGCTGGGAGACGTGTCGGCAGCCACGGCCCGGCCGGCAGCAGCGACAGCGCCAGCGCTGCAACCAGCAGTGGCAGCAGCAGCCCATGGTGCCGCATGGCAGGTGTGGCCGTACGCCTCGTGAGGCCAACCGCCGAGGACTGGGCTTGTCGGGGCGATTGTCGGCGTGCGTTGGGCAGTCCGCGTCGCCCCAAGCTCGCCAGCGCCAGACGTGGGACGCGGCCACGCCGCGCGATAACAATTAGCATGGCGCAACCGTTCTCATTTTATACTTGCTATCATTCCAGCGGAGTCAGTGGCGTGTTTTCGGCTCCCTATTGTAAAGCCGATTTGCCTGAGTTAATTTATCTTAGATGGTATTTTGTTGAGGTCTTTAGCTTGGCAAAGAAAGCTGTGATTTTCGGCACTCTCGCGGGGCGGCGTAGGTGGCGTTGGTTGCGCAACGTCGCATAAATTGTAATCAGGTCTCAGAACACTATGCCAGAGCTATCTCTGGCTCAGAGGGATCAATTGAAGACAGCGTGACGAATGAAAAATGAATGAGGTGTACTGCAGACCCGTGCAGACCCTTCACGAGCTCATGTATCCCTTCTCCACTGCAAGGACTTCTCGATGTTATGCAACTATCACATGACCTTTGCGAAAGCCTTCCACGTAAATCGGACTGGTCAGCCACGCACACTGGCGCACAGGTCATTTTGGCGCCGGGTGCTTCATATAGATTGTTAAACATCTTCAAAGCTCTTCATGTTAAGCATCGTGTCCAGGTGGCTGAAGGGCTGTCAGTGCAGTGTCAAACAGGGACAGCGTCCTGCAGCTCTCCCCTGGCGTCCTGTGACGCGCACCTGTCGGCACTGCTGGTGGCAACCCGGGTTGTTCGGGCACCGCTAGTTGAAGGCGAGGTAACGCACACGCTGACGGAGGCGTTTGGGCGGCTGAGCTACCGCGGCCGGCCCATGAACCGCGTCGCGCGCATTGCGGGCATCTGCGCCGCCGGCCAGGTGCTCGTGAGCGGCGACATGTGGGCCGCGGCGACGGGCGAGCTGCTGGACCGCTTCTGCGGCGTAAGCCTGGGGCGCATGGCGCCCAAGGGGCTAGCACAGCCCATCGAGGTGGTGGGGGTGGTGCTGCCAGAAGAGGCATTGCCAAGACACCGGTGCTGTGGACACAGAAGTTCATGGACTTGTTGGTTGCTTTCTGTATGTGACGGTAGGGCACGTATGGTTTGTGCCATTTTTAAGCACGCGCCGTCACGCGCTGTGTGCTG
Organism: Chlamydomonas reinhardtii; assembly: GCF_000002595.2. Classification (NCBI taxonomy): domain Eukaryota; kingdom Viridiplantae; phylum Chlorophyta; class Chlorophyceae; order Chlamydomonadales; family Chlamydomonadaceae; genus Chlamydomonas; species Chlamydomonas reinhardtii. Next base: position 6,243,047 of record NC_057013.1, on the reverse strand, counting down.
CACAAGTCCTGCCACCGCCCATACCGGCCCAGGGGAGGCCCCTCCCCTGCACCGGCCCACATACAGCGCACATGCCGCCGCCCACATTCCATGGCAGCCAGCCACACCTTTTGCGCAAGCAGCTGGAAACCAGGCAGGGGAGGGGGGCACGGGCATCGACCGCGGGCAAGATGTCACGGATGTTGTTGCTGGCACGTCCTTGGATGGCTACTGCTCTGCATGAACGGGGCGAACACACAACCTGAACACAACTCGTCCCTCAGGAAACCGGCATACAGTACATGGTGTGATCTCTATTTTTTTACACAGCTGCAATATGGTGTTGAAGTCCGCTCCGCAGCATGCTCGCGTCCACCATGGCAGCCAGGCGCGGTCTAGTAGAGTTATCCCCGTAAATATTACGCTACATGCTACAAGCACAACATACAAGGCCAGGCTAGGCCATAGCGCCAGAGTGCAAACCTGGCCGAGGCATGCGCTGCGAGTGCGAGCTGACAGCGCCCCCGCTCCAACCTTCACGAAGCAGGTTTGTGAACCAGATCTCATTTAGCAAGCTGTCGGCCTCTTATCGCCCAACCTACACCTTGGATTCCCCACCACCTGCCCACCACCCGTCGAGTCACCTGCCGGTTCCTTGCCCCGCTGGCTTCGACGCCGCACAGGATGCTAAGGCCGCAGAGATGCTCAACTTCAAGAGAGAAGTAAGAACCTCAGGAACTCTAAGCGGGGCACATGCTGGCTTGCGCGGGGCCCAGACCCTACTCCAATCCTGTGCGTCCCGTTGGTGCGCTTGGTTTGGTGGTGCGACGCCGCCCCCTCCCCCTGCTGTGCGCGCTCGTAGTTTGACCTTCCCGAGGGGCGTGTGGTCATCCAACCACTGACAGTGCCCTACATTGAGCAGACATCAGAGCTGCTGGCGACAAGGTGGGGACACGCCTGGGGGCATTGGGGCTCTGACGGAGCGAAACGCTGTGGCCGTGTTTGGCCCCAGACTCCCAGCCAAGCAGGATTGAGGGTGGGAGCGCACATGGGAACCATGGAAGATCAGCCACAAAACCTGGCCGTCAATGCCATGCTGGAAACTAGGGCCGAACGATGCCGTTGAGGGTGCTATCCATCGGCTTTGCTTGCGCCACCGCCGGGCGCCCACAGCCTTGCGCCCCACAGTTACTGGGGGCTTGGCACCGGCCACCCCACCCATGCACCACGTAAATCCAATGCCCTGCTGCTCCCCTTACTTGCTTACACGGCCACAACCACTTGCTTCGTGCTCCTTCTCGTCCTCCTCCCCACAGCTTCGTGACGGCGGTGTCCTACCTGGCGCCCTACGCCGCCTACGTGCGCCGCAACATCGCCGCCTACCTGCGGGAGCACCAGGCGCTGCCGCCCAAGGCCCTGGTCCTAGTGGCGGTGCTGCAGCCGTACGCGCCGGCGCCGGTGCCGGGAGCGGCCACGGCAGGGCGGGAGGAGCAGGGTAAGGGTCAGGGGGCGGACAGCACGGATGGTGCTGGGGGCGCCGGAGGCGATGGCAACGGCGTGGGCCCAGGCGCGGTGCTGAGCGGCAGTCGGGCACGTGTTATCGGCACGGCCGAGGTCAGCTTCAACCCGAGCACCCGCTCCTCGCAGCCCTTCCTGGACGCGCCTGCGGTGAGCGCGGATGGCGGATGGTGGTTGGCAGGGCGTTGTGGGCTTCCGGACGCGCGCTAGCTTCTGACCGCATTACCGCATGCCCATTCGTTTCCGCCTCACACCCTCTTGAAACACGGTCACGGCGCTTCCCTTGTGCTGCTGGAACACATCCCCTCTCCCTTTGCGCTCTCCGAACACACACGCACTTCGCGCCTGGCCCAAGGCCGCAGCAGTGCTAGCCATGCCTCTAGTCACGTATGACAAGCAGCTGGTGTTCCTAGACGAGAATGCTATGAAGCGTTTCTTCCCCGCGCCCACTGGAAGCGAATTCATGGCGCTACAACTGCGCTTCTCCTCAACTACTTGTGAATGTAACCCCTCACCCCACCTCGCACCCCACCCACCCCGCAGCGCTGCGCCTACCTGACCAACATGGCCGTGAGCCCGGTGTTCCGGCGCAAGGGCGTGGCGTCGCGGCTGCTGGAGGCGGCTGAGCAGGTGGCGGCGGGCGTGCAGGGCGAGCAGCGCATGTTCCTGCACCTGAGATTCGTGGTGAGCTGGCGGCGGTGGGGCTGGACAGGGCAGGGTGGGGGCAGGGTGGGGGCGAGGCTGTAGGGTGGGGGCGAGGCTGTAGGGGCGGAGGAGTGCCGGTGAGAGTGGAGGGTGGAAGGGGGTGCGCCGCAGGGTGCTGGCCGGGGGCGTCGCCGATGCAGCTTTGGATAGGGCACCGGCGGAGCACGATGCAAAAGGCGTGGCTGCCAGCGCGTGGACTGTGGCTGCATGCAGCTAGAGAGCAGAGGCCCCAGGTCGAAGTGAGTGAGGAGGGCGAGTAGTGACGCTGGGTTGACTCGGCTCAATCAGTTGTCAAGTACGGTATTAGCTGGATGTCTTCATGCGGGTGCCCTGACTGCCCTTCAATCCCGCTCGCTCACAGGACGAGACAGCCGCCAAGCTGTACGAGAGTGCTGGCTTCACCATTGCGCGGCAGCACCCCCTGATCCTGGCGTTCCTTGGACCCTTCGTGGGCATACAGCGCATGAAGCTCATGGTCAAGCCCGTGGCCCCGGTCGCCGCGCCACCAGCTGCTGCTGCTGCTGCTGTTGCTGTTGCTGCTGATGCTGACGACGGCGGCGCGGCGGGCAACCTCAACTGACTGAACGCTCAGCAACGATTTTGCTGCAAGAGCCCGTGTGGCGGCGCAGGTGAGATGGTCGGCGCACGGGCGGGGACGACGACAGCGTCGAAAGGGTGTCGGGGACCGAAACGCACTACGAAGGGCAAAGTTGGGCCAGGGCAACAAAATATGTCACGTTGTGAACCTGGAATCTTATTAGCCCGCAGATATATTTTGGTGAGCGCTCACTTGCGCGCCTAGAGTTCAGGAACAGTGAGTTCCAATCGCGACTCCGCGCCAGCCTCAAGCTGATACACGGTGTGCCAGCAATATTTCAAAACCTCTACTGCGATTTCATGCGGTACTGTCTTCATGAATAGCAGCTAGCGCGCAGAACCAGCAGCTGTTGGCCCTAAAGCTGTCGTTTGTGTCGGCGTTTCCGGCCATGATTTAATATTGCATAAGCCAGCACTGAACGCATTACTTCACATAATATGGACGGCTCCCGACTCTTGGGTCGCAGGACGGAGCCTGCAACACGCCAGCAGGAGGTAGCTCAGACGAGCAGTCCCGCGAAAGCAGCACGGCGTTCACGAGGAGGAAAACGACAAAGGCGCTCTCGCCGAAGGCCAGATGGTGGCGCACTGGCCCCTGTGCTGGCATCTGTGGTGCACCTTCCGGTTCCATCAACAGCTGCTGCGGCTGTGTATCGCCTGACTCCTCGGCTTTCAGATGCATTTACAAAGCTACAGCGCAGCATGGAGGATGCGCTTGAGCTTGCTGACCGGCTCCTGCTGGTCGACTTCTCCGCGGACTACGACCCGCGGCTGGCGCAGCCTCCAGCAGCTGGTCAGAGCCGGCCCGGCTCCCGCTCCGCGACGCCTCCACGAGCGGCTGTGCAGGCTGCTCGAGACCTGTGCCAGCGGATTGGCGACGCGGCCATCAGTAGCAAGACCGCAGCCGCTGGCGCGAGCGGGCCAACGGCCAGCCGCCCCGCTTCCATCAAGCTGCCCACGCAACTGCCCGCACAGCAGCCGCAGCAACAGCAACCCAACGGGACGCGGACGCCGACGCGCATCGGTTCCATGACCGCACGTGACCGGTACGGAGGCCAGGCAGCTACAGCTGCGCTCTCACCCGTGCGCCCAGCCAGCCAGCAGCTGACCGCCGCGCCCACCGCCAGCCCTGGCTTCATGACGGCTCGGGGCCCACGCAGCAGCGGTGGAGGCGGCGGCGGCGGTGGCGGCGCGGCACAGCTCAACATGCGGACTTCGGTGGACGGCGCTCTGCAGTTGCGGCAGCCCTCGCCCGCGCGGCCGGTGCAGCAGCAGCAGCAGCAGCAGTTGACGCGGTCACAGGCGCGCAGCTCCTCCCACATCCCGTACGGCGCCGCGGCGGCCGCAGCCAACATGCTCGCGCAGGCCATTGGGGCTGCCAAGACCGCTGGAACGCCGCCGCGGGCACCCTCAGGCAGCGCCAAGCCCCCCGCTTCCGCCTCGGGCCCGTCCGTGCCCTCACTCCTGCTGTCCCGCCTGTCCAGCCAGCAGCCGGCGCAGGCCTCCACGAGCACCGGCGGCGTCACGGTCATCGGCGGCGCATTGGGCTCGCCCCTGTCTCCGTCGCGCTCCGCCGCGGCGCAGACTGGCAGCCCGCTGACGTCACGGCAGCGCGGCTCCAGCGGCAGCATCACCCTGGCGCCCCACGGCGGCGGCGCGCTGACGGTGCGCTCGCCCCGCACGCCCTCGCTGCAGGGGCTGCAGCAGGCGGTCGCGGGCGTGACGCTGCCGGCGGAGCAGCCGCCGCTGTCGGCGCGGCAGCGCTACCCGGCAGAGGCCGAGGCGGAGGCGGGCGGCGGGAAGGGCGGCAAGCTGGTGCTGCAGGTGCCGCAGCGGGAGGAGGGCGCCAAGGAGGTGGGAGGCAAAGTGCAGGCAGCCCCTGCCGGGCCGCGAGGAGTGGTGCCGTCATTGCGGCTGGGAGGCATTGCACGGTGATGAGAACGGGCACGTGCGCACCATGTGCGACAGCTTGGGAGCGGTTTCACCGTTTGCATAGTAGGCCTTAGCAGGTTGGCATTCTTTCTGGATGATGACTTGATGTTTGTTGCAAGCTGTACACGTACCGTTTGTGGCTTGGACGCGCAGTGCCGTGTGGATGCTGTTGGGGCTGCGTGCTGGCGGGGCGGTGTGATGCGCTTCGTTACGGGAGGGGGGAGGGTCAGTGGGCTCCGGACGCGTTACGACACAAGGGACAGCCATGTATATGAGTATATGCGTAATAAGTGCTGCTGTAGAAGAGACCAATGTAGTGACGCGCGCGGGATTCAGAGCTAGCGAGGCGCCCGCATGAGCCTGCCCGACTTCCGCACTCCCTATTGCAATTGCACGGTACGCAGAGGTACCGCATGAGCATTGTAGCAGCACCAGGGCTTCTCTCATGCTTTCAGTGGAGCCTATTTCGCGTTTACACACCCTGACACACCCACGCAGACTCGTATGTCAACAGCCCTGACGCAGCCGCGCGCTCCTGCACTGCCGTTGCGAATTGTTTGCCATTTGCTGGGATCTGGGACTTCATTAACCTGCCTTAACACTGTTCCATCGCACACCCAGACACGTATGTCAACAGCACTGAAGCAGCCCAGTCACCTCAGTTTCCGACGCCCCTAGTCATGTAACGTTCACGACTTCACGAGCACCTGCCGGCACACGCCAAGCCAGCCAAACCCGCAATATTTCAGGGAATTCAGGCGTACAAGGACACCCTTGCAACAACTTCACTCGTCCTGCTGCTGCTCCAGCGCCTTGCGCGCCTGGGCCTCCTGGGCACGTTGCCGCTGCATGTAAGTCGGGCCAGCCAGCACAGAATGTCAGGTACCCGACAAGCAACCCAGACCATGAAACACACACCCGACAGGCCGAAACACACACCCGACAGGCCGAAACAGTCCCATATAGTCCATCATTGGTGGCGGTAGAGCGCTGTGGGACTGCTCAACTGCCCCAATCCCTCATGCCGACCCCGCCCCTCCCCGCCCCGACCCTCGGGCGGACCCCGCCCCAGTGCCCCCGCACTGCATCCACACCACGCCGCCAGGCCGCCCCTCACCATGACCGCATTGTCGGCGTGCACCTCCTCCACCAGCTCCCGCACCACCCGGCCCCAGTTGTTGGGCACCGCGGCGGCCCACACCGTGGGCGGCATGCCTGCACGCACGGGACACGGCCGCGGCGGCCAGCCGGCCGCGCAGGACCTCAGCTGGCAACAAGCTAGACAAGGCGACAAACACACGGCATCCGTTACGCAGCCGCGCAAGCGCCTGCCCGGCCCTGGCGCCCTGCCACCTCTGACGGAAGGGCGCAAGCCCTGTGTCATGCTTACGCGCCAGCTGCCGCCCCGTCATCGCACACGCACCCTCATCCTTGTAGGCGGCGATGACCTCCATGATCTCCGCGCCGACCATGCCCGACAGGAACACCGTGCGCCGGGTGCCCAGCGGCGGCTGTGGGCAGGTGCAACAGGGGCAGGCAGCCGGCGCCACAAGGCGTCGATGACACGTGACGGGGCCGCACCCATATGGGCACGGGTTTACATGTTCAGGGCACGGCGGGCTGCGGACGGTTGTGCCCAGCCACACAGCGCGAGGGCAAGGAAGCCTGCTATGCACGTACGCATTAGTTCCGCAACGCACATCGATGCACCCCAGGTGGGTGAATGTTGGCAAGCCCGTGCCCACCCGCCGGCAACACCGCAAAACACTCACCCAGCTTCATCTCATGCACGTGTTCCCGTTGCCCTGCGCTGCCCTAACAAACATGCGCGCACGCGCGCACCTGCTCATACTGTGGGAAGTCGGCCTCCAGTGCGCTGCCCAGGGTTCCCGCCATCATGGCTGGGGAGGCGGGGACAATCTGCGGGGCCGAGGGAGGTAACAAGGAGGGCTGACGTGCTCACGAGCGTGGGTGTGAGGGCGTGCAGGAATGATTGGCGTGGCGGTGAGGGCGGCGCATGGTGCCGCCCGCATCCTACACATCGACAGCTGATCATCCCGATCCGTTGGGTTTCCGTCAACACACCGCCATCAACGCTGCCGACACATACACACACCTTGACCATGTCCGCCTCCATGTCGATCATGAACTTGCGGAACCGCTCCACCTCCTCCGCCATGAAGCCCACAAGCAGCACGGCCTGAAGATGTTTTGTGATGTATGGCATTGGTTTAGGTGGGTGGCTTGGAGCTCGAGAAGATACCGGAGTTGGCGCAGCAGGTGCACAGAGGTGGGTATGCATGAGGTGTGGTGTGGGGGGTGCCACTGTCAATGAGCACATGCGGAGGGTCGGGTTGCATAGCTTCCGGGTGGGCAGGCCCTCACACTTTAGCTCTAGCTGCCATGCTAGGGGGTTCACATCCACATCAACGCTCCGCCGCCTCGCACCAGCGGCCCGAAAACGCCTTGCCCCTCCGCCAGGCCGCCGCCCTCCGAGTCCAGCCGCTTCATCTCAGCCCCCTCGTCCTCCTCCTCGCCGTCCTCCTCCTCCGACAGCAACTGCTTCTCCGGCTCCTGATTCTTAGGACCGCCGCCTGGAAATAGGTTCTTTAGGCCATCAAAGATGCGCGCTTGCACCGCCCGGCTGGGGGCTGGGCGGGCACCGAGCCACAGGTGGCTTGCCGGGGCGTGTGGTCGAGGCGCGACTGGGCTGCATGCTGCCAACTGTTGCCGCCGGCACGCGCTACGCAAGGACGCGATATTGCCGACACAACCTCGAGGAGCTAGCGTGTGCATCGTCGTGGCGCGCAAAGGAAGCGGGATTCCAAATTTCTGACGTGTGCAAGTAGGAGAATGCGAATGTGGCAAGGCCTGGAGTCACGTAAGGCAGAACTCAGGTACAATGCAGTGAAGCCAAGCTTGCAAGTATACAAATGCAGAGGAGATGTCATGGTCGAGCGCTGGACACAGCGGCACGGTCGCCCATTTGCATGCACGGTCGTTTCGCATGCACGAGTCGCTCGCTCAATTGCGCCCTGGTGATAATCGATAGTCATAGTACGTGTGCCATAAGCATAACCACAAGGCCCTGTGAGTTCACTCGGAGTTTGCGCGGTCTCCCAGCTGCAGCTGCCCTCCAAAATCTTGGTGTAGCAGTCCCCGAGTTCTCGATCAAGCACCAAAGGTACCTGTGAGCAGAATTGTGCATCCCGGAATAGCGTCCCCTGATACCTGCGTTTAAAGGCCGCCGACAGCATTGCTCCACTATCTGTCGCTGCCCCCCCTCGCCTTTCCCCCGCTTCTCCTGATAACCTCGGAAAAGATGCTGCGCGCTCGCTGCACCACGGTTGCTTCTGCGCGGTCGACGCAAGACCAAACACGCGCGGTCGCGTCTGCCGCTCGCCCGACTCGCCGCGGTCTCCTGCTCGGGCTCGGCGCGTCTCTGGCGGGCCTCGCCTCCGGCGCCAACAGCGCGCAGGCTGCCCAGCTCTCAGGTACAGTAGCACAAGGGCCTTAGAGGGTAACTAACCAGGCGCATGTTGGAGAAGCGCGGGGAGTCTACGTCAGCGGCATGGGGTCGTGTCACTTGACCCAAGCTCCCATTCTCCCGCACCCGGTTCCGCTCATCTGCTCACCTCTTCCCTGTGCTGTCCCGCTCCCTGTGCATCTGCTGACCTGCGCTGCTTACCCGCCCCTCCATACACACATACAGATCTGGTGAAGCCGCTGGTTGTGTCCATGGATGCCAACGGCGACGGTGTGCTGTCGGTGGACGAGGTGCGCGGTGCCATCCAGCGCAGCAGCGGCCAGGCGGTGAGTGGCTGGGTGGCGGGGTGGCTGGGTGGGGAAAGCAAGAGGGGAAAGGGTTGACGCTGTGCATGTGACTGGGTGGCTGTGTGTTTGCTAGGGAGGCTGGCGCCAGGTGGTGAGTGAGATTGAGGGGCTGTGTATGCTGGGGGGAGGCAGGCAGGCGGCGTGGCAAGAGACGGGATGGGGACAAGGGGCAAGGAAGGGAGACGGTGTGGGCGCGCATGATGCATGCCCGACAAGCAAGCCCAGGTGCTTGATGCGGGCTGCGGTTGTAGTGGTCAGTGGTAATTAGGTAATAGCTTATGGAGGGCGTGGTGGGAGGCCGAGGAGGTGCATGAGGTACCTGTTGGCGAGGTCACTAGGGCAGGGCTGTACCTGCCGGGGACGCGTGTGTACCCGGCGTCAGTCCTCGGGGGAGCCGAGCTACCACGACAGCACATGCCCACAGGGCCAACACAGGGCCACGCCTGCCCTGCCCTGCCCTGCCCTGCCCGCCGCCTGGGTGCGTGTCGGGGATTGCTGACCTGTATGTCGGCTTGGCCGCGCCCGCGCAGGCCCCCCGCCTGACTGTGGTTCAGGACGTAATGGCGCCCGTGGACTTCAACAACGATGGGGAAGTCAGGTGCGTGCGTTAGGAAACGAACCAGAAGGTGTGCGTGTGTGTATCTCTTACGAATACAGTAGCTGGGAAGCAGAGGGGCGTCACAATCGTCTGTCCGGTGGAAGAGCAGGAGGGGAGCCTGCATACCGGCTGCCTGGTTCACGCACCGTGTCGCGTAGGCCAGGCAGTTCCAGGCCGGTACCCCCATGCAGCCATGTGTGGCCGACACCCTACTCCTGTCCCTCCCTTGCACCTCTCCTTCGGCCCTCCTCCCGCCCTCTGCACCTTCCCCCCTCCCCTCGCCCCTCGCCCAATCCTCCTCATCATCATCATCTCCCGGTCCTCCTCGCCCCTCCTTGTCATCACCATCCTTTCCCTGTCCCCCGCCTCCTCGTCCTCACCCTCTCCCCCTCCCCCTCGTCGTCCTCACCCTCTCCTCCTGCTCCTCCGCCCCCTCCCCAGTGTGGACGAGTTCTCCCGCGGCATGGCTCTGGAGCTGGGCGTGGACGAGCGCTGGATGCGCGTCATGGAGCGCGACGGCGGCGCCGGCGTGAGCCGCGCCGAGCTGGCGGCGGGCCTGGGCGACCTGGGCCGCAACGCCGACGAGGTGCTGCGCGTGGCGTTCGACATGGTGGGTTGCAGCGGGCGGCGGCTTGGGGGGGGCCCAGAGGGTTGGGTGAGGTTGGAGGGTTGGGTGAGGTGGAGGGTTGGGTGAGGTTGGAGGAGGTCGCAGGAGGGCTGTAGAGGTGGAAGGGAGTGGGGCGCATTGGGCTCGGGCTGGGTGAACGGTCAGATGAGGGCTTGTACCGGGAGCGGTGTGTGAGGCGGTGGCAAAGGCGCTCCAAGGGGAAGGATGGAAGGCAGCCGCTTGCGGCGGCACTCGTCATGAACTCTAGTGAGGCTGGCACCTACCTACCTACCTGCCTCACCCACCTCATCCGCCTACCTGCCTCACCCGCCTGACAGGCCGATCAGAACCGCGACGGGCGCCTGAACGCGGCTGAGGCGCAGCGGGCCATGAACATGATTGCCACCGGCCTGCTGGGTGACTACGGCGAGGGCCTGTGAGCAGTGAAGCGGCGATGTGTTGAGGTGGATGACGCGGGTGGTAGGATTGGGGACGGGATTATTATTAGCGCGGACCCTTAGGCGCGGGTTTGCGGGAAGAACGTAGGCTCGAAATGGTCGACAAGCACTGAGGAGCGTGTGTACGGTAACAGCCGCACATCTGACTTGGCGGCTGACAAGCGCTGAACTGGCTGTTGCACACAACAAGATGGAGGCTATGGTAGCAACATAGAAGTTGATGGAGAAGCAGCGTAGGCGCAGAACCTGGCGCCCGCACGCAAGCCCCTTCCAACTGCGGCGCCTGGACGAGGGGATGGGTGGCCCGAGGGCCCCGCTGACGGGATCCAAGACCAGAAGAAGGTGAAAAGGCTGCGGACATATGTAAGGGTGTGTGATGGGACAGGGTTCAAGGCAGGTTGGCGAGGTCCCGTAGGGTGCAGCCGATGCCCAGACCCGTAAGCAGACAGCAAACAGTTTGCAGTGGCAGGGCAGAAGTGCATGGCTGGTCGAACGCCGGCGTTACTGTACCGACAAGTTGCTGGCTGGCTGGAAGTTTGCTGATGCGCATTCCTCACGCTCCGGGCGCCCGGCCAGGCGATAGCACCACACAGACAGACCAGAAGAAGGTGAAAAGGCTGCGGACATATGTAAGGGGCTAGTAATAACGGGGTCTGTTCAGGTAATAACGTTTGGTGATTTCGGTTGACACTGTAACACGTAAATGATGTCAATCTCAGTCACAAACTGCTATGTGCACGAATGCATGAATCCTCCACGAACGCAAGCAGCAAACCCGCTGGCACGGGCGCACGGCGTTTCCGTGCCAGACTTGGACAGGCACGATTTGCCCGTCCCTCACAGACCCCACGTGCCCGCAGGCCATCCGAAGTCCGAACTCAGCGGCGGCTGCGCCAGGGCTTGCGTGGCGGGCAACCGCACACGGCCCGCTCCGGCAGGGGCACCAGCTGCTTGGCGTACGTTACTAGAGGCATGATGTGGTGAGGTGGTGGTCCACAACGCAGGAAACCTACATGCTGGGCAGTGGGGCCGACTTGCTCTTTAGCCTTTGGGAGGCATCGCAACTCGCACGAGGCTAGCGTGCTGAAGGAGCGGACGGCGCTGTCGGCGCATGGGTAGCGGGGCACGAGCCAGCAAAGAATACATTACAGGGCACAACGTGGAAGCACACCTGAGAATGGATCACAGGAGCTGTGACGATAATGTGTGCCTATGGTGAGCCCGCGTGCGCATGTTCCGCCGCTTTCCAAATGGTAAGCAAAAGCATAACCCGTATTCCTCTCGCAGGCCCCTCGCCTCCATGTCGTCCACCTGATACCGTTTCCCAAGATACGCAATGGCATCCACACATAGCCACTTGTATATTAAACAACGAGTTGAAGCAAAGAAAGTCCCGCGTGAGCAGTGACGATTGCGGAGTCAAGATGTGCAGACTTGAACCTAGGGGAAGGGCAGGCATGTCGGCAGCTTGCAGCTGCGGACGCGTAAAAGTAGAAGGAATCAAGGAATGCATCAGTTTAGACGAGCACACGGCGAATTGTGTGCTGGGTAGATGCCTAAACGAGCCAAAAACCGGCGGCTCGACTCGGGGTCTGAAAGGTCTTCTCACGTGCAACGCGCCTATAACCCAAACCACATACAATGCCGCGCAACTCTGTGCCGTCTGCACTGCACCCAACATTTGGGCATGGCCAATCCCTAAGCCTGACTGGGTTCCCTCACGGGGTTCCCTCCTGCGCAACCCTTTCATGCGACCCCGTTGCAACACCAGTGCCAAACCTGCACATCAACGCAAATGGCGCCACTTGACTACCGCATACCCTAAGCAAGGAATCCATCCGAGCACACACCGCATACGTGAGACTAGAAAGAAACAGAAACGGCCCCGTGGGCAACTGGGTACAGCACAAGTATACCTGCGGACAAAATGTGGCCCGCGGCCCTATCAACGTTACTATCGGTACTGCACGTACTGGCGTTTCGGCAACTACCGTACTGCGTTAGTCAACTAGTTCTCTTCTCTTATATCTTTTTCGTATGATGGGATCTTTTGGATCACGGATGTGTTCACAACAGCAGCTACAGCCTAAAAGCCGCCGCAGCAGCGCTCTGCGTCGCCCCACTCCGACTCCGTGGAGGCGCCCTCCTGCGGCTCCACGAGGCCGCCGCCAACGCCGCCGCCGCCGCCCGCATGCCGGCAGCCGTCCTTGTGCCGCACTGGGCGATGCAGCTGGTGGTCAAGGTGGTGGTGGTCGAGGTGGTGGGGGTTGTTGTTAATGTTGTTGCAGTGCTGGCTGTGGCTGGGGTCGCACGGCTGCGCGCTGCCGACCGGCGACGGCAGCGACGGCGGGTGCTGCTGCTCCGCAGGCAGCCCCGGCTGCAGCTGCAGCGGGGGCGGCGTAGTCGCCCCAGCGCCAGCCGGCGCCGGCGCCGGCACCCGCTGCACCGGCTGCGCCGCACGGCCCTGCAGCGGCAGGCCCTGCGCGTGCTGCTCGATGAAGGCGTCCAGCTCCGCCACCAGCTCGGCGCTGCTGGGCCGGCAGGTGTGGCGGTAGGCCAGGCAGCGCAGCACCAGCGCGCGCAGCGCGGGCGGGCAGCGGCGCGGGTCGTCGGGCACTGGCAGCACGGCGCCGCTCTGCACCTGGCAGATGGCGTACAGCGGGTGGCAGCCCTCCCACGGCTCCTTCCCGGTGATCAGTTCGAACAGCAGCACACCGAAGGAGTAGATGTCGCACTTCTCCGTGATGCCGCTGCAGTTGCCGTTTCCGCCGCCGCCGCCGCCGTTGTTGTTGTTGTTGTTGCCGGCAAGGCTGCTGACGCAGCCACCGAGCTCGCCGTCGCACCAGCCCGGCTGCTGCTGCTGCTGGTCGCCTTGCTGTGGGCCGGATAGGCTGGCGCTGCCGGAGCGGCTGGCGGCGCCGTTGGCGATGCACTCGGGCGCCAGGTACTTGAGCGTGCCGGCGTTGCGCTCGCGTGTGGACAGGTACTGGCTGCGCTTGTGACGGGCCAGGCCGACTGCGGGTGGCGGGGTGCGGGTTGCGGGGGAGAAAGGGGTTGAGGGGAGGGGAGTTGCAAAGATGGTTGGACAAGCGGTACAAGATGTGGGTAGGTGCAATCGATGGCGGAGGGACCGGAGGGAGGGCTTGATAGCCGCATGCACGGCTGTGGGCCGCCAGCGGCGCAGGCAACGCGGCGACCTAGCAGGTGTGCGCAAGCAAGCACTCAAGCACGCCGCCGCCGCGCACTCACAGTCCGCGATCTTGACCACCAACCGGCTGCCGCCAGCGCCTGCCGGCCCAGCCGCGCCGGCGGCTCCGGCGCCCTCCTTGGCTCCGGCGGCGCCCTCCTTGGCTCCCACGGCGCTGTGGCGCAGCAGCACGTTGGCGGGCTTGACTGCAGGGGGCGGGGGCGGGGGTGGCTAGTTAGAAGACGCCGAGGGGAAGGCGGCGCCAATGATGGCCAGAGAGGCAGACCTGGAGCACCCTGGGGTGAGCTCACACAGCAAACAGGCCCCGTATGCGGTCGTAGGGGACGCATGCGGGCGGGCGAAACAAGGAACGGCGCGACCTGAACACGGGGGCACGGCACTCACGGTCGCGGTGCACGATGGCTGGGTGCAGTGCCGCGAGGCCCGCGGCGATGGAGCGCGCGATGAGCAGGACTTCATCCATGGGCACGCAGTTCTGTGAGGCGAGGCGTCCAGAGGACAGGAGCAGGAGCACAGCGGCATGCGTCATGCGGCATGCACGCCCAGAGTTTGACGCCCAATAATACACGCGCGCGTTGTTGCTCAAGGTGCAACATCCCATTCGCGCCCGAGCCCCTCATGACCCTGCCGCTTGCATGAACACGAACCCATGGTCGCTGGGCTCGGGCACGCCGCACCTCCCCCCGCCGCCCGTCCCCTCCACAATCCGCGCCTGGGCCTCCTGCCGTACCTGGCGGCGCCGATGAATGTAGTCGTACAGGTCGCAGTCCATGAGTTCCGTCACTAGCGCCACGTCGCCAAAGGGTGTGGCGGCGGCGCCGTGCACAGAGATGATGTTGGGCGCGGAGCGCAGCCGCGGCGCCGCCAGCAGGCAGATCTCGGTGCGCAGCGCGCGCAGGTCGCGAGCGTCAAGAGCGCCGCCGTGGAGCACCTGACGGTTGGCAGTTGATGGGTGGCGGTTGGACACGGTTGGATATGGTTGGCGGTTAAACACAGGTGACTGGTTGGGATTGGGTGGATGTGGGTGGGAAAGGAGTGCGAGTGTGTGACGATGTGAGGCAGGGGCAGATGAGGTGCAATGTACGCGGGAAGCAAGTACGAACGGGTGCCGCTGCACTCGGCGGTACCAGCCTACCTTGACCGCCACGGGCCGGTTGCGCCACATGGCCTTGTACACGGCCCCGAACGCGCCGCGGCCCAGGCAGGCGCCCCAGCCGCTGATGTCCTTGTGCAGGTCCAGGGTGGGCACGTCCGGGCCGAAATCCAGCACCGGCGCAGCCGCACCAGCCCCACCCTCTCCTGCTCCTCCCCCGCCTGCGACGGCTCCGCCGCCCCCGGCCAGTCCTGCCAGCGCTCCCAGCTGCTGCGCCAGCAGGTGTTGCTGCTGCTGCAGCGCGGCGTCCAGCTCGCCGGCCAGGCCTAGGCCCCAGCCGGGCGGGCCCAGCGGCCCCGCGGCGGGCGAGGGGCCGAGCCACGCGGGCGGACCCACAGCCTGCGCGGCGGCACACAAGGACACATCCGGGTGCGTGACAAATGCGGCATCAGAGACTGAGCGTACACATGAGAAGGAATGGGTGCAGCGCGATGCGAGTGCCACTGACCATGGGCAGTACAGGGGAAGGCCCGAGCCAGTAGCCACGTACCCGCAGGTGGACGGACGCCTCAGGCATGGGCAGCGGCGCGGGCGCGGCGGCGCCCACACCAGCAGCCATGTTGAAGCGGTGCGCGATGGCGGCCGCACGAGGTGACATGAAGGCACCGCCGCCGCTGCCGCGGCGCACGCGTCGGCCAGCAGGCGAGGCTGGAGCCTCCTCCTCCTCGGCCTGAGGCTGCTGCTGCGGCTGCGGCGCAGCCGGCAGCGGGCACAGCAGCCGGCCCAGCACCGGCGGCGGCGGCGCCTCCGGCGCGCGGCCCTGCATCGCCAGCAACAGGAAGGGGCTGGCGGCGCCACCGCCCTGCACCGCCGGCAGCGCCCTGCCAAGTATGCCACCGCCACCGCCACCGCAGCCGGGCAGCGGCGGCAGGTCTGGCAGGTCAGGCACGTGGCGGCGTAGCGCCGGTTGACAAGGCGCCTCGCCGGCGGCGGCGGCGGCAGGGACCACCGGGCAGGCGGCGGCTGCCCCGCCCGCAGACACCTTGGCACGGGCGCTCTCCGCATCCGACTCCGCAGCGGCGGGGTGGCCAGCCAAGCCCGCGGCGACGCCGCTGTCCTCGGGGGCCGGCGCCACCGGGCCGCCCGCCTCCCACATGCCCGCCAGCCGCGTCACGCGGTTGAGCCGCCGCAGCGCCGCCACGCTCGCCGCCTCGTGCAGCCCGCCGCCCAGGCCGCCGCCGCCCTCCGAGCCCAGTGACAGCTCCGGCAGCTGCTCCGCGAAGCCCGCCTCCTCCCCCTCCTCGTCCTCCAGGCCGGCGCCCTCCTCCACCGCATCCATGCTCAGCGTGCGGCGAAGGCTGCTCACGCTGCTGCGTCGCCGTAAGCGCAGCTCGGCCGTCGCCGCCGCCGCCACTGCAGTAGCCTCCTCGCCCGGGGCGGACGTGGTCGCAAGCAGGGCCTTGGCTGCGGGCGCGGCAGGCACGGCGGCCGGCGACGCCAGCGCGGCGGCGGCGGCGGCGCGGCCTGGGCCGCTCATGTCGTTGTCACCGTCCTCCTCCTCATCGCTGTCAGCCTCGGAGCTGCTGTCGCCGGCGGTGGTGAGCGCCGAGCTGGTTGCCATGGACACCAACTGGGCGGTGGCGTCGGGCAGCGTCGTCGCCGTGCCCGCCGCCGCATCCAGAGCCGCCGCGGCCGCCGCCGCCGCCGCCACGGGTGCGCCGCCGCCCTCCATGAGCACCGCCATCAGCTCCTCGTCCGTCAGCTGCTGGCCGCCCGTCTTGCGCCGCCGCGCCGCCGGCTCGTCGCTCTCGCGCAGCGGCGCGAGCATGAGCGGCGGCGGTGGCGCAGCGGGCGCAGCCAGCGGCCGCAGGATCTGCAGTGGCTGCAGCCCGCCAGCCCGCTGCTGCGGCTGCAGCTGCAGCCCTTGCCCCGGGTCCAGCTGCTGCTGCACGTGCTGCTGGCGCTGGCGGTGCTGCTCCTTCATCCGGGCCAGGTGCTGCGCCGCCAGCCGCCGCGACACGTGCCGCGCCGCGTGCAGCCGCGCCACGCGGGCGTGCTGCGCCGCCTGCAGCGCCGCGCCGTGCGCCGCAGACTGGGTCGCCGCCGCGGCAGCCCCAGCACCAGCTCCCGCCGACACCAACCCCGCCGCCCCCACTGCGCCCGGTGCCACCGCGGCCGCGGCCGCCGCCGCCGCCAGCTGCTCGCCATCCTCGACCGGCACGTAGCCATTGCCGGCGGCGCTGATGCGGCCCGGCGGGCTGGCGGACGAGGGAGACGACACGCAGCTTGCGTAGTTGCTGCTGCCGCTGGCCGAGATCCGGCCGCTGGCAGATGTGCGGCCGCCCACCGAGCTCCTGCCGTGATCAAACGGGTCCTCGGGCCCTCCGGGCCCATGCCGGGCCCTGCGGCTGCCCTTGCGCTCCACCCTCGACCGGGTGGGCTCCCGCTCCTCCTGCGCCACGCCCTGCGCGCCTGTACCCGCCGGCGCCGACTGCCGCGCCAGGGCCTGCCACGCGCTCATCACTGCCTCCAAGCCCTGGCCTTCCTCCTCTGCCGCCTCCTCCTCCGGCTCCTCCGCAATGCCGGTCAGCACCATGGCCACACCAAACCGCGCCTGCTCCTCCTCGCCCTCGCTGTCCTCCTCCTCCTGCTGCTGCTGCTGTTGCGCCTGCTGCTGCCGCAGCTCCTGCCGCATCTGCTCCCGCAGCGCCAGCAGCTCGGCGTCCAGCCCCTCGCGCGACACCTCCGCCATGTCCACGTCCAGGCCCAGGGAGCAGATCACGCGCCGCACGCGGTCCAGCACCTCTCCATGAGGGCCCCCGGGCTCCTGCCGCTGCGGCGGTTGCGCTTGCGGCTGCGGCGCGCTCAGCGACAGGTCCGGCGGGGCTGCCACACCAGGCGAGGCGGCCATCGCCGCCGTTTGAGCTGTCACCCCGGCGATCGACCCAGATGGGCTGGCCTCACCGGACGGGTCGCCACTGCTCTGCACCAGCTCCGACAACTGCAGGAGGGAAGGAAGGGTGCGGGGGAGGCTCAGTCCGCGCGCCTTCGACAATCATGTCGCCTCGGAGGCCGGTTCACACACAGTACAAGGCATGTGCTGAGTGCATGGGTGCAAAGAATCTCGCTCAGCGCTCACCGCGGCCTCCAGGTGGCAACGCGTGTCCTCCGCCTCCGCGCGGTACTGTGCCACATTTCCCAGCAGCGCCTGCAGCTCGTCCAGCGCGGCCTTGCAGCGTGGCTCGTTGCCCAGGTGTACCGGCAGCCGCAGCACCGAGCTCTCCAGGTCCTGTGGAGGGGCGGCGTGGGGGCGGGGGGATGCAGCGGCTTTTGAGAGGGTAAAGCTGGCAGCAGCGGGGAGGGTCTGGCAAATTGCAACGGGCTGTGGAGTGTGGGGCGCGTTGCGCCGAGCAAAGCCCGAGCACCCACTGTGCTGCCGGCTGCCTAAGTGCACAAAGTACATCTTCAAAACTCACCGCGAGCAGGTCACCGAGCTCGGAGAGCAGCGCGTAGCCGTTCTGGAAAACTGCTGCGGTGTCTCCGAAGTTGGAAGCTGCCTCCGCTAACTGGACGAAGGACACCATGCGCGCGCAGATATCCCCAATGACTGTACCCTCATAGCTGCTCAGTGCCTGGCGCTCGGGCGTGCGCTCGAGCTCAAGCGCAAACAGCTGAAGCCTGCACGCCACGCAGCTAAGGGACGCAGCTGAGGGAGAGCGCTGTGGTAGGGCATCAGCCCAGTGTAAAATAACTTTGGCTGCTGAGCGCGTTGCGGACACGAGCGAAACGGCCTCCATCTTGGACAGCCGGGCGATTGCCGCCCGCTGGAACGGCTGCCGCCGCTGCTTTGCTCAACAACTTAGTCGCATGTTTGAGCCTTCGCCGCAGCTGCCGAAGGGGCAGGCGACTGCAAGGGCAAGCGCTACTGGGCGCCCCTTATCGAAGTGAATCTGTTCGAGAAGGAGAAGGTAGAGCTAAAACAATATGTGTGGCGATGTATGAGCCTATTGCATACATCTAGCTTCGTTTGGGAGGAAGGCCGCGGGCAGGGTTGGGGATCCGGATGCGGCGCCCTTCCCCATGCCTTCCCCACCGTTCCCGGTCCGAGCCCCAGCCTCCGCTCGACATGAATGCCCGAGCCGCTGCCCGGCTGCCGTGCTTTCCCGATCTGCGTTACTTGCATGCCCTCCGATCAAGCTGCTGATCCTGCGCCTGCACAACCTTGTCTTGTGACTGCACACTCCGTCCGTGACCTGGTCAAGCCCAGTATTCTCAATTCCATAACGTATCCCCCCTTCCCCCCAACATAGGCGAGGATGTAAAGGCAGTCTTTACAGTGAGTACGCTGTATTGCTCAAGGGGAAGGTAGCCCCCTGGTATTGCTGGGTCGCCACCCGCCTCATAGCATGCACCGTGTGTGCCGTGTGGTATGCAGTGAAATGTGTACAACCCTCTTGGCCGCCACCACGCAATATAATGTGAAGCACAGCCGCTTGTCGCGGCGGGCATACCAAATTACTATAACACGCCGCTATCCCGCGCTCCCTCTCCTGCGCTGCCTGGTTCAGCGCATTATTCGGTCCACTATTGGGTTGGACCGTGTATCATCTCCACCGCAATGCCGTGCAGGCACCTGCAATCGTGGCGCTAATCCCTCTCCCATGCCATCCACTACCAAATGATAACCAAAACCACCTCGTTCTTCGCTCAGACTGCACCGCCCTACCGCTAGGCTGCGCCTACTTAATGCTACCGTACACTGGTTGCGTTGTACACGCGCGTGGCGCGCTGCGGTTGCGCACACGCGCTCTCTACCCTGCTATAAACTTCAGCTCTTGCAATGCCCCTCCACTTTCACCAATCTCGGCTGTCGCTCTATGAAGTAACACAAACTAACAAATAACTTAACGTGTCTATGCTTGAAGATCGCCGTGCCTTGAGAGAATA
Source organism: Chlamydomonas reinhardtii (assembly GCF_000002595.2). NCBI lineage: Eukaryota > Viridiplantae > Chlorophyta > Chlorophyceae > Chlamydomonadales > Chlamydomonadaceae > Chlamydomonas > Chlamydomonas reinhardtii. The sequence goes on along the minus strand of NC_057013.1, from coordinate 6,223,571 downwards.
GCTCTATACCTTTCATGCGTGCGGGTCGCCAGGCACTGGATGCATGTGCCCGCCATGAACAGCGGGATGTGCCTGTGCTGGGCGCAACTGCCTTCCATCCCTGATAGCCACTCGGTCCGCTACGGCCTTCTGCCTTCAACAGTAATATATGCAACATAGTCTACCCTTAGTAGGCCCACAGCATTTCCGCACACATCATACTTGGCGCTGTTTGGAAAATAACCCCTCGACACGGCATGGACTGCTGCAGCCACACCAGACAGCCATAATAGATAACCGGTGATTACCATCTACCGCGTGGCAAAGCCAAATAGAGGAAACAGCGGTAGCAACCTTGCCACTATTGCTACATACACCATTAGCGCATTGCCCTGACAACCGCTCGTGGATACAGCTGCGACCGTCGGCGCTCAGTGCGCAACGGTGCAGGATCAAGGCCCTCAGCCGCAGGCTTTCATCAAGCTAAGTAATGCAAAGAATGATAGCATTGGCGTCGTGACGCCAATGAGTTGGATTGAAGAAAAAAGATTGGAATAACCAGCCCCGCACGAAGCTGTTTCCCTCAATCGACGACCACCTGTATCTTCCTGCCGGGAGACCGGCATCGTGCTTTCCCACAACTCGTCATGTGGCGATGATGCGCATTCCGCAAAGGTTTCAGGCTGATGCATGGCTGGGCTCTCCAAAAAAAGCGCACTGCTGGCCTGTGCTGATGCTATCGCCACCGTCATAATTCTTGGATGCCGGCGCGAGGGCGCGACTGTATCACCCAACCCCCGCGCTACTGTCTGGCCCGCAGATGCAGCAGCAGCGGGCGCCTTAGCAGAAGAGGGCGTTGCTGCCCGCCGGCTTGCCGGCCGCGGCCTTGAGCAGCGCCGCGCCGTAGGCCGGCTGCCCGCCGGCTGCCCGTGCGACCGCCGCCGCGTCCCTTCCCGCCGCCTGCAGCTCCTCCTTGGCCACCCGCTCCATGGCACCCAGCAGGTCGCTGGTCTGGTGCGCGCCGTTCAGCGAGTACTTGGTGCGCGAGTTGGGGCCGGCGCACACGATGTAGTGCGGGATGGCGTTGATCTTGAGCCTGTGCCAACATGAGGTGGTGACGATGTGGGTCAGGCGATGTGGGTTAAGGTACTCTTGAAACGGCACATCAGCGGAGACACACAGCTGGCTGCTGCGGCCATAAACACTATCATAACTAGACTTGTTAGACCTGCACTGACTCGATGTTAGTCAAGTTGCTGTAGGCCCTCCAGGTTCGTAGCGACTGCCCCGGCCCCATTTCCAGTCGACTCTGCGCCACCTCACACACTCACCGCTGCTTCGCCGCAGCATCGCGCTCCATCACCGCGGCGCGGACCTGGCTGTCGGAGCGGGTGAGCTCGCGGCGCAGCTCGTGCCGCTGCATGCCCAGCGCCTCGCCGATGTCCAGCAGCTCGCCTAGCAGCGAAATATTGGCGCCCTCCTCATACCTGCACCACATGGTGAATGCACGAGTTATGGTGCGATGGTGGGAGAGCTCAAGGGAGGGGAAGGGGCGTGTGGAGGGGGTAGGCGGCCTGGAAGCCGAACCGTTCGAAACCTTACCATAACTAATGCGAACCCGCACGCCACAGCCAACTTCACGCCCCAACCAGCCAGGCACTCACGTCCGAGTGAACAGCAGGTCCACGGCCTGATCCGCCAGTCCTTGGTCGGTCGCGATGGCAACCAGTTCGGCGGCCAGCAGCGTGTTGGGCACCGTGCGCCAGTCCGCGAAGGCCGCGCCCTCCGGCAGGCCGCTGCGCGACAGCCGGGCGCGCCACTCCGCCGAGCTCTGCAGCCCCCAGCGCCGAGCCGCGTAGCTCTCCACCTCCTCGCCTAAAGGATGGAGAAGTGGCACACAGCGTGCGAGGCCAGCGGGCGCGTCAGGCCGAAATTCCAGGTTATGCCGGACATTTGTCAAGCACAAAAAAGCCAACCGTACACCACAGCGATGCTCGGTTCGTTCCCACCTGCAGCTGACACGTCGCTGTCCACCAGCAGCGGGTTCCTGCGGTCCAGGGGCCGGAGCAGCCAAGTCAGCTCGAAACGGCCTTTGGAGTGAGTGGCTCCGAACGGCGCACAATAGCGAGGCGTCCACTCACCAGGCCAGCTGCAGGGGTGCCGCTTGGCCGTATCGCCTTTTGTACTGTCGAACAGCCCGCTGGAGCCGCTTCGCGCCGATGTGGCACCTGGAATGGATTTTGTAGCGCGGTTTCCGGTTGGGCGACTCGCATAGGGCTTGAGCATGTAACATGAAGACAGCCCATGCATATGCCGCCCGCCTCGCCCTGACCAGCTGCAACGTGACCTGGCTGAGGAATTGTTTGCGCGCAACAATCGCCTGATGTCGCCTCACAACCCCGCCCGCCCCCTTCACCACTCCAAACTCACCATGGACATGCAGGGTCGCTGAATACGTGCACCGTCACCGGGGGCACCCGGCGCGGGCTGGCGACGTGGGCGGTGGGGGTCGCGGCTCCACGCTGGAGCGCCTCCGCCAGTGTCATCATGGTTATGTGAGTGCCAGGCTTAGCAGAAAGGGAATGGTTGAAGAGGAGGCCGCGAGCCGGCTCGCCTCTACGTTCTTTTTACAAACAGTAAACGATATATTGTCCAGAATCTCCCTCGCTCTTAGATACCCTCTGTATACAAGAAACTATATTAACAAGCGCAAGGTCGCGTGTCAGCTGGGGGCGCCCTTGATGTAATTGACTAGTCAGGTGGACACAGATGGGACTAGAAGGTTTCTTTTTCCTAATGGCGAGGTTGGTCGCGCTGAAACTTTATTTTATAGCATCTACGAACCACAATGTCTGGTGCAACACGGTAGGAGAGTTGCGGTTTCTTTGGCGGGAGCGTACGCTTCGGTTCTGTGCCCTTTTTGGAGCCGAACGTAATGGACCGGCGAGGCCAAATCGACTTTGCTGCAATGCAGCAGCAGCAGCAGGGCGCAGCGGCAAGGGACCAGGGCCCGTTTCGCCAGGGTTTGGCCACCTCTGGCACGGCCTCGCTCAGCTCTCCCCCAAATACCCACGAGCCCACCGCTGCGTGCGAACCCCCTCCAAGTGGCCAATCCAAGGAACATGAGTACGGCTCACGCTTCGCCTCAGGCTTCCTGCGCTACCTGGAAAGTGGTGATCTTGCGGACGTGGTTGTGGTTGTGGAATCGGAGGGACCGGAGCAGCCGCAGCACACGGGGGCCGGAGCTACCACCTCGGGCTCCTCCCCCTCAGTCCAGGCATGGGAGCACCAGGCCGCATGCACCGGAGAGTACCGACTGCACGGACTGCTGCTGGCCCACCACAGGTGGGGGGTGCTGGCATTGCTGCCCAACAGTCATGAAGCGCCTGGGGACCTGCGACTGCTGCTGCTCGCCATCTGGGTCGGGTAGAGCTAAGGCACAGCACTTCAATGCACTGCGCGGCGCTGCACGACAATGCATGCAAGGGCAACAGCCAGCCGCCAGCCTAATCGCGCCGGTGTCCCAGTGCCACACACGGGCCCGGCCTATTCACCCAATTTGCTCACCCGCTGACAACTAGATGCGCCCCTTCCCGCGCCCCTCTACACATAAGCAACCGCCCGCCCCCCTTTCCCCCTGTCCTCAGCGCCTTCTTCGCGGCCGCTCTGGGCCAGGACCATTTCGCCGACTCGGCCGCGCGCCGCATCCGGCTGTCCCTGGACGCTGCAGTTGCGCCGCACTGGCCGGCGCTGGTGCGCTACTTCTACACCGACACAGTGGCTCTGAGCGACACGTGCGCGCTGCCGCTGCTGGTGAGGGCCGACACACAGCGCGTAGCCGCAGGTGCTGCTGCTAGTGAGGATGTTGGATCGTGGGCCTGTGCTGTGCTGTCGGCTGGGCTTCGGGTACAGCAGAGCCACCTCAGGCCCCCCTTGAGCTCCCAAAAGGAATGGCCGCAGACGCCTAGCCTTTCCTTGTCCTCTTCTACAGCTTCCTTGGCCTTGACTTCTTCGCAAGCTCTGCAGCAACCGCCCCCCCCCCTCCGTTACACTGCGTTGCCCCGCCCTGATCCCGCCGCTGTGGTGTCCTTACCTGGCGCATGCACCACCGCCGCCTCCTCCAGGCCCTGGCCCGTCAGCTGCTGGTGCCGGCTCTGGACGCCGCCTGCGCCGACTACGTGCGGCGGCGGCTGTGCGGCGGCAACTGCCTGGAGCACCTGCGCGCAGCGGTGCGGTTCGCGCTGCACGACCTGCACGCAGAGTGTGTGGCGCTGGCGGCGCAGGGTGAGAGTGCGCGCCGGTGTGCATGCGGGTGTGCACAGGATGCCGCCGCACCTGGTAGCATGGGCAGCCGAGTGGGGGGGGGGGGGACGGATTGTGTGCGCATGGCCTGCTTTTCCCAAAGGGCAGCCGCGTCAGCTCCCCAGCATCCGCGCCTCCTTTGCGCCTCCTCCGCGCTGTGTGGGCTGGCTTCGGTTTGGTTCTGCGTCGCGGTTACCATGGGCTTCGGCTAGACTTCTCCAACCTCCCTTTCTCCCTCTCCGTTGGGCACGGGCATATACCCGCCCCCCCCCGCTGCCTGGCTACGACTTCACTCCTTCTTAATAAAGTATGAATGTAACTGTCTAAGAAGTCATGTCTGGGGCACCACCCCCCACACCCCCGCCACCCCACCCCTCGCAGCCTTCCCCCTGCTGTACGCCTCTCCGGACCTGTGCGGCCTGCCGCCCGCCAGCCTGCTGGAGCTGCTCACGGCGCCGGGGCTGCAGGTGCACTGCGAGCTGCAGGTGCGGAGGGGGGGAGGGGGGGGGAACTTCTGAACCATTCCCGTAAGGAACCAGTCGCGCTGCAAGGAGAAACTGCAACCGCTTTGCGGGCTTTTGCGGGAAGGAGGGGGGGCGGGAGGGGAGGGGAGGGGATCCAATCCTAAGGAAAACAAGACCCAGCATCAGTTCAGGGGGGAGGGAGGGAGAAGGAGGCCGGGGAGTTCGAGGGCACGGGCACAGGTCAAGAACACACACCTCCTGTTTCACGTCCCCCATCCATCACGTCCCCCTTCCATCACGTCTCCCACCCATGCAGACTTGCCTCGGGCACAAAACGGCGTCATGTATCCTCCCGGGACCTATTCCGTTGGGCTCGGGCATGTGACCCCTCTCCCCTGCCCTCCTGCCCCACAGGTGGTGGAGGCGGTGGTCCGCTACCTGGCCAGCACGCACGTGGAGCCGGAGGCCGCCCGGGCGCTGTGCGCGCAGGTGTGTGCGCCTGGGCGGCGCGGTGCGGCGCGTCTGTGCAGCGCCTGCCTGTGACTGCCTGGCTCCTTTGGGCGCGCGAGGTGGTGGACATGTTTGCGGAGTTTCCTGTGCGTGCCCATCTGGGTCAGCGCTGTCGGAAGAATTTTTTTCCTAGCAACAACTCATCATGCAATCCTAGTTCGAACACGTGCACACAGCTCATTTACGTAAACCGGGCCGTTGCGTGCTGCCTGATAAAACACTTGCGCAGATCCGCTTTCCCTATCTGGACAATGCCACCATTACCCGGTTGGCTGTAGCAGCCGACCCCGGCATAGGCGCAGTAGCAGCAGCTGCAGCCTCGGGGGCGGCCCCTGCTCCTGCAACCTCACCTCCAGCCTCGGCGGCGGCAGAGGCAGCAGCTGCCGGTGATGCACAGGGCACAGGTGCAGCTGCTGCCTCGCCCTCCACCTCTGCCGCCGGCGCAGGTGCAGGTGCAGGCAGCAGCAGCAGCAGCAGCAGTAGCAGCCCGGTCCGCGCTCCAGCCACTGCTAGCGGCGGCGTGGCCGGCGGAGCTGACCAGGCACCTGAGGAGGCGCTGCCCAGCCCGCCCGCCGGTGCAGCTGGCACCCGACGGCCCGGCGGGAGTGCGGGATCCCCGGCCGCACTGCAAGACGGCAGCAGCGGCGGCGCTGGTCCCAGGGACGGCGTCAACGGTGATGCTGACGACCCAGACGAGGGGCTCTTGTCGCCCAGTGCCGAAACCTCGGCCGCCTCCTCGCCAGCCGTCAGCGGCGGCGGGGCAGGGCCGGCCGGGCAGGCCGCGGCGGAGGGGCACGCAGCGGCAGCTGCTGACGGTTTCGCCAGTGCCGCCGCCGCTGGCATCGCCGCACACACTGCGGGAGTGCCGGTGACGGTGTCGGTGCCGGTGGCGGCGCTGGTGCCGCGGGATCTGGCACTGGAGGGGGCGCTGGCGCGGCTGGCGGCCATGGAGTTCGCGGGCAAGGTGGGTCGCGGGCAGGAAGGAGGAGAGGGCTGGGGGGAAGGAAGGAAGAGGGCGGCGGGGCAGCTCTTGAGGGTACGGTATGTATTGGGAGGTCGGAGGAGAAGTAGGGTTTTGAGAGGAAGGTTTGAATGCGTGGCGGTAGTGCTAGGCGGTTTGCCAGTCCCTTCATACGCCCGCCGCTTCATGTCGGCACACCCGCCGCCTCTCCTGCCGTGTGTGCGTTTGTGCAGATACCAGGCGGCTTCCAACCGCACCCGCACCACCCCCTGGATGGCAACGCGTCCCCGGGGGCCCTCGCGCTCACAGCGACCAGCGCTTCACACCCGCTACCCCTCAGCAACGCCTCACCGGCAGCAGCAGCGGCGGCGGCAGCAGCAGCAGCCAGCCCCGGCCGCCGGCCCCTGGCCTTCTTCCGGTCTGTGGGCGGCGGCGCCGGGTCCGGGCCACAGGCGCACGCCCTCGCGCTCGGCCCCAACGTGTCAGGCGGCGGCGCCGCGGGCAGCCCGGCCGCCCCCAGCTCCCACCCACACCCACACCAGGCCCCCCCGCACACGCAGCACCAGCACCAGCACCAGCAGTCCGGCGCGGTTCCGTTCGCTGGCGCCGCCGGCGCCGTAGCGGGGGCGGGAGGGGGCTGCGACCCGGCGGCGGCGTACGCGGCGTGCTGCCTGCCGCCGCCGCGGCCCAGCTACTGCTGCGCGCTGGCGCACGGGCTGCCCGGCGGCACGGCCTGGGTGGACGTGGCGCTGGAGGCGCTGTGGGAGCACCTGGTGCCGTTCATGGCGGTGCAGGTAGGCTGACGTCTTGGTAGGGGAGGCGCGTGATGGTTGTAGAGTTAGGGGGTTCAGCGTTCTGGTAGCTGGCAGAGCTTGAGGTGGGAGGGGGGGAGGGGGCTGAGTGGCGACGTGGCGGCCAGCGGGGTTAGGGACGGGGGCCAAGGGGGTTTCGCTTGCACGGCTTTGCAACTATTACCGATTCTTGTGGTATTTGGGGCGGGCAACGCCTGTCGCGGCCCTCTTTTCCCTCCTCCCGCATGCCTCCAGGTATCGGGCTGCGGCGAGGGCTCGCCGGCGCATGTGCTCAGTGCGGACCCGGACTGCTTCTTTGAGACCAACGACAGCGCGGAGAGCCTGCCGTGGATAGAGGTAGGTAGAGGGGGTTGGGTGGGATTGGCGATGTCGGCAACGGCATTCAGTGCTTGCGCTGGGCAGGGAAGGGAGGGGAAGGCACGAGAGGGACCGGAGCCTCATGCACCTGGATGTGCGTCAATTTGGAATTTCGAGCAAGTTACTGTTCGTAAATCGGTTGAAGGGTTTCGTGGGTCAGGCGCATTATGCACGCACTGTGTCGGCACTCGCCCCGTGCTTAACCCGCACCCGCACCCGCACTCACTCCATCTCCCCGCGAAGGTGGTCCTGCCCCGCAACGTCCATGTGCTGCAGCTGAACCGGTGAGGAACGCGAAGAGGGAGCGAGGGAGGGAGGGAGGGAGGGAGGGAGGGAGGGAGGGAGGGAGGGAGGGAGGGAGGGAGGGAGGGAGGGAGGGAGGAGGAGGGAGGGAGGGAGGGAGGGAGGGAGGGAGGGAGGGAGGGAGGGAGGGAGGGAGGGAGGGAGGGAGGGAGGGAGGGAGGGAGGGAGGGAGGGAGGGAGGGAGGGAGGGAGGGAGGGAGGGAGGGAGGGAGGGAGGGAGGGAGG